>NC_026007.2:63256326-63376326 GCF_000442705.2 Elaeis guineensis
TCCAGAGAGTTATCCCGTACTTAGCTAGATTTTTCTAGGTCCACCTCAAGACCTTGCATTAGATTTATGTCAGTTGCTCAGACATCCAATTGGATCCTTGCACCAACATTTTTTTGGTAAGTGCACAAACATTGGAATTGGTGCAGTGCATTGGTTGGAATTTGAATTATTACATGACATATCAAAAGGTCAAATGCATGCATGCATGTAGAGAAAGAGATTATTTTATCGGAGGCCAGAGTGGGGAAGGTAAGAATGGTTGACAACGAGGGGAAGGAGGTAGAGCTAGACAAGTGAACGAAGGTGGGGAAGAAAGGGAGGGTGCGAGTGTGGGAGCTACATATGGAGGTAGCTGAAAGAGAGGTTTGAGACTTTAAAAGATGAATAGATGGCAGGTAACCGAAATATTAGGTTATGTTTGATAGTAGATAATCTATTTAGATTGTCAGTAATTTAAATTGGATTCACTGGATAACTATGTTTGATATTTATTTTTAATGATAATTTTTCTTGCATTAGTAATCTAGATTACTTCTCGTGAGGCAATTCAGATTGTCTAAACAATGGATGGCTATCCAGATTGTCAGAGATGTGGTAATCTGGTAATAATTTTTTTGAACAAAATTGTCCCAACTCTTTTTTTCGTATGCTGCTCTTCTTCTCCTCTCATAGTGCTTACCCTCCTTCCACATTGTCGATGAGCTGCCCCCTCTTCTCTGCCACTATCCTCTCAGTGCCCCCTCCCCCCAGCCCCATTATCATCCTCTTAGGCCCCCTTCCTCTCTGCCACCATCTTCTCAGGCCCCACCCCCCTCCACCACCGTCCTCTCAACGCCCCCTCCCCCCCGGTGCTGCTTGGGAGTTGGCGGCAGAGCGGGGGGTGGTGGTTGAGGAGGCGGAGGAGGTGATGGGGGAGCTGAAAGGGGTGGACTTCATGGTGGTGGAATGGCGATCGAGGGATGCAACGAAGATGCTAAGGGCGATGAGGGCGGGGCCGAAGGGGATGGTGGTGTTAAGAAAGGACACTGGGAGGAGGCAGAGCAGGGCAGCGGTGATGGCGGTGGGGATGAGGCTAGTGAGGTCAGGGGGCAATGCCGGAGGTGCAACGGTTGGGGGGCGGTGTTGGAGGCGCGACGGCCGGGGGTGGGGGGAGGGGGGTCGGGGTGTGGCGCGTGTGAGAAGGAGAAGGAAGAAAAAATAAAATAATAATCATAATCATAAGTATTAAAAATAATATTTTTTTTATATAATAATTTTTATCATTAAAAAAATTAAATAAATAGTTGAAAATGCGAAACTAATAATTTGATTTAAGAATATTTTAGAAATTTGATATTATATTATCAATAATCTGATTGTCATACCAAATATGTCAATCAAGATTTTCAGTAGTTTTACTATAACATTACTTGTATGTACCAAATACAGTAATCAACATTATCGATAATCTATCCAGATTGCCGGTAATCCAGATTACTACTGTCTGGCAATGCACCAAATGCAACTTTAGAAATTTGTTTGGTTCGTGAAAAGAATTTTTCTTTCCATTAAATAACTTTTCATGAAGTTAAAAATAATTTTTCAGAAAATAAGTTTCTACAAAGTTATTTTTTCAAAATAGAATTTTGACATATTTGGTTGACCATGAGAAAGCGAGTTATCGTAGAATAACTTATGTTTAGTTATGCACCTATTTTTCTGAGAAAACTGTGTAAAATACTTATTATATCCTTAGAAGATATCAGACCATATCTTTTTTGCTCCTAAACTATATATAAATATTAATATAATATTTATATTAATATAAATATTATATTAATATATTATAATATAATATTAAACTATAAAAATTTATTATGTTAATATAATACTAATATAAATTAATATAATATTAATATTTTAATATAATAAAATTATTAATATAGATATAAATATAATATTATATAAATATATATTATATTATATTAATATAATATATATTTATATTATATTATATTTAATATTATATTAATATATATATTATATTAATATTAATAAAAATATTATATTAGTATAAATATTAAAATATAATAAATATTATAATATTAATATTATATTCATATAAATATTAAGATAATATTAATATAATATTATATCACTATTCAATATTTTATCCTAACCATCTATTGATACTTTATAAAATCTTATCCATTGATCTAAAGGAATATTTTGGGAAAGAACAAAATAGCATCACTTTTCATCTTATGGGAAGTGTTAAAACCTATCTCTTTCATGGATAAGAGACTTTCTGTTTATTTTTTTATTTTTAAAAAATTTAATTAAATAAGAGACTTTCTGTTTATTTTTTAGAAAGTACCTCTTTTCTCCTCTATTTCTCATTAATCAAACGAGTCCTAACTGGATGGGAATGGACAAGTCGAGAAAGTAGGGGATTAGAGGGAAAGGGAGGGAGGATAAGATAGGGCAATCAATGAAAAGGTTGCAAGCGGTGCCCATGATTTAGAAGTTGGAGGGGTTGGGATTAGTGAAGAGAATAGGAGGGGAAAAAAGGAAATACAAGTAAAGAAATAGAGACGGAGAAGGAATCTTGTTATATTATAGTACAATTCTATTGTTGTGAACTTCATATTCCTATAGCTGGAAATGGGCTCGGACACGAGCGTGGGGGTTGGGATTGGTGAAGAGAATAAAAGGGGAAAAAAAATACTAGTAAAAAGTAGAGAAGGAGAAGGACTTGTTATATGATAGTGCAATTCTATTGGTGTGAAATTCATATTCCAAGAAAAATATTATTATTTTGAAGTAAGACTGGAAATGGGCCGGGCCGGACCACACCTTTGCCCAAGCCTAATCTAAATTTTTTTAGACTTCAGATTGGATTTAGACTTAAAAGTTTTTGCAAAACTCAAGCCTGAATCTGATCCGAGCCTGACCCGAACCCGATTGGGCCAATCCAATCAGATATTCCGCAGACAGTAGCTCTCTTTCCTCTCTTAAAAGAAAAAAAAAAAGAAAGGCTAAGCCCTAACCTCCGGCTCTGCCTCCTTCTGCCCATGGCCGTGCCACCCTCAGCTCCTCCGCTTATAGCTCCTCGCCCTTATTTCCCCTTCTGGGGAAGGTGGCGGTATGCTAGAGGTCCAGCATCTCGTCATGGAGCATGTCGAGCTTGGCATTGACAAGGGTGAGCACGTTAGCGAGGTCTTGGGTCAGAAATTAGAATGGCCTGGGGGATGGCCATGCCGATGTTGCCAGCACCGATGATGGATATCTTGGTGCATTTGGATTTGTTATGGATTTGCACCAATAAAATTGTAGCTCCTCTGCCCTCGATTCTCCTCCCCCCACCCCCCCTCCCTCGCCTCGGTGCTTGTGGCTGCTCCAAATGTGGCTCCTCCGCCTCACTCCACCGGTAGCTCCTCTGCTTGTGGCACCTACAGCTTCTCCATGCCTGGTGCCACACCCCCTCCCACCCGATAGATGTCCTAGTTCAACGCCCCCTCCATGATCCCCTTCTCGATCGTCTATTGGAGCAAATCTTGGAGCATATGCTTGGTGGATAGTGTGCAATCGAGAATTGATGATATATGAGGGGTAACATTTATTCACCATGGGATACAGAGGATAATGTGGCATGGTATTTACCATGGAATTTAGTGTGCCATCAGAAATTGGTGAAATACAAGGGGTAATGTGGCGTGTTATTCATCGTAGGATACAGGGGATAACATGGTGTGCAATCAGACTCTTAATCGAATTGGACTTTGGACTCAAGCGTGGGCCACGCTAAAGATATACCCGAATCCAACCCAAAAGACAAAGGGACCATGTAGTTAAACCTAAATCCGGCATAAATTATTTCGAGTTTAGCCCGTAGTCGGACCGGCTTGATCCCAGTTCTAACTCTACTTGGAAGACATGGGATTTTGAATTTACATAAGATCATTGTTTATGAATCATTGGTGAAGGTACTAATAGAGAAAGATATGCTGATTTTTGATGAATATGGGAAGAATCTAGAAGATCCATGCATCAAAACATTTAACTAATCAACAACAAAAACTATAGCATGATATAATAATAGATCATCGCAAGTAACAATAAATATTGGCAAAAGGATATGGAGAAGCCAATGCTTGGATAGGTAATTATTTCTTGAAAGCAAGGTAGATTGGGAAGTTAATGATCGTAAAGAAGTCTGCCACTGGGTCCTTGTTGTTTCTAGCTATTTTAGCTAAAGGGACTTATTGGGTATAAAATATCCACAGTCGAAATCCTCAACGGAATCGACATTAGTGCAGCTCCGCCCGGACTCCTACGGGAGCCGGGCTCCACCGACGACAGCAAGTGCAGCTCCACCCGGACTCCTACGAGAGCCAGACTCCGCCGTCAATATCAGAACAGCTCTGCCCGGACTCCTACGGGAGCCGGGCTCCGCTCTTAGTATCAACTGCTGGTAAGCTCCATCCGGACTCCTACCAGAGCCGGACTTCACCCTTAACTTTGATTGCAGTGCAGCTCCACCCGGACTCCTACGGGAGCCGGACTCCACCGACGACAGCAAGTGCAGCTCCACCCGGACTCCTACGGGAGCCAGGCTCCGCCGCCAATATCAGAACAGCTCCGCCCGGACTCCTACGGGAGCCGGGCTCCGCTCTTAGTATCAACTGCTGGTAAGCTCCATCCGGACTCCTACCAGAACCGGACTTCACCCTTAACTTTGATTGCAGCGCAGCTCTGTCCGGACTCCTACGGGAGCCGGGCTCCACCGCCGATAGCGAGTGCAGCTCCGCCCGGACTCCCACGAGAGCCGGGCTCCACCGACGACAGCAAGTGCAGCTCCACCCGGACTCCTACGGGAGCCGGGCTTCGCCGCCAACATCAGAACAGCTCCGCCCGGACTCCCCCGGGAGCCGGGCTCCGCTCACGACCCCGACCGCCAGGAGGGCCTCTCCCGGACCTCAGCAGAAACCGGGCTCCGGCCGTTGCCGAACTTCAATCGACAGATCCACGCCCCCTGACAGGCCCTCAAAACGGCCACGACCCTGCTCCACTTCCTGTGGCGGACTCCGTGCAGTATCATCATTCCCTGACAGGCCGCAGTAACCATAGCCACCCTGCTCCACTTCCTGTGGCGGACTCCGCACAGCTCCACTATCCTCTGGCAGGCCACAGTAACGACCACGAACCTGCTCCACCTCCTGCGACGGATACCATGCGATTCTCCTATCCGCTGACAACGGATGCTGCTCCACCCCTCATAACAGATTCCACGTGGCGGGCCGAGGTGATGGCCACGCGTCTGCTCCACTATCTTTCGCAATCAATTCTCCCGACCATGGGTGGCCCACTACCAGGCGGTTACAAACGTCGCCATCAGTTCGTTGCCTCCTCCGCCTATAAAAGGGGGACCCAGATACGTTATTCTTTAAGCTCATTTTTCTTATCTCAAAACTCTGCTAAATTCTCCGTTCGAGCACTCCATTCTTGTTGAGGCAGAGAACTGACTTGAGCGTCGGAGGGTCTTGCCGGAGCAACCCCACCTCCGGTTTAGACTTTCCTTGCAGGTCCCGGCGGCGACCGCGGCTTCCCCGACTCCAGCTTCTCCGGCGCAAGCGGATTTTTGCACCAACAGGACTTAAGAGTATTTTTCAAAATAAAAGAATTTTTCTCTATCAAAAAAAATAAAAAAATATTTTGAATTTAAAATATTCATACAAGAAAAACATAGATGTTTTTATAATTTTAGTTAATAAGTAGTTACATTGAACTTCCTGTCCCACCCATAGTATCTGTAATTATATTCTATTTAATTGTAGTGCACTTGCGCAATGGTAGTACCTAAAATTATACGTTATTTAACTCCAATCTCAAGGAGTAGCATGCTTATTTTGTTATTTCCTTCATAAAATCTTTACAAAAACTAGAGTTTAGAACATGGAATGTACATGGCATTGATAAGACAGCATCTAAAATCTCAAGCCACCTAAATTTTGGTCAAAAATCACCTGACCCTGGATCCAATTTGTTTACAATTAAGTTGAAAAGTAAAAACCTATATCTATTTAATTTTGTGTGGACCATGCCCAATTTGTGAACTCAATTAAGCTTTTATTTGCCAATTATCTGTCATAGAAAATGACTATAAAATAGGACAAAAATAGAGGATCTAAAGTTGGGCATTCAAATAAAGTGAAAAAAAAAAATGACAGAAGAAATTACAGGGGATAAGTGAAGAAAGTATACCATAAATATGTTATCCCCTTCATTTTTCTCTTAAGTATATTTTATTCTTGTAGTCGTTAATTTTGCAATTATTAATCACTCTAATTAATCATTTATAAAGCTATAAATCACCAAACTATTACTCCTATTATAGAGGTCTCTAAGTAGATTTTAATGTTTTATTCAATCCTTGTTACCTAGTATTCATTAATGACCAGAGTGGTCTTAACTAGTCCAAAGCTGTATTAATTATAAAATTTTATGAAATCGCAATTGGAAGTGAAATAAAAAGGAGTAAAAGTTAGCTAATTTAGTTAGTCTATTCTTTTTTTAGTGGAATGCTTATCGGAGCATTTGGATTAGACTAATATTTTTGAAAAATAAAATAAATTTATTTTGGAATAAAGAGTAGTAGAAGTAAGTAAATCTTATTAATCTGGGTTAACTTATTTAGCTTCGAAAGGTGTCGGTTGTGATTCTTGATTATTTTAGGCCAGATTACAGGACCACCGTTGCAGGTGAGGCGATAAGAGAAATCAGAAATGGAAGAAAAATGTATAATAATATTTTTATATGTAAATTAGAAGAGTAGAAAAAAAGTATAAAAAAATATGATATGCATGCAGGATATTTGAAAACGTGATGGACGACGGTGATGTGATAAGGAGAGAGAAGGTAAGGTCGCTTCCAGCTAGTTACCCAAAAAAAAAAAAAAGCTTAAAACTGGATGAAAAAAAATAATCCGTGTTTTACCAAAAACAAAGAGAATAATACACGAAACTTTTCTTCCAGAAAAGATTAATTTTATTTTTTAATTTTAATTTTAATTTTATTTTTTAATTTTATTTTTTAATTTTATTTTTTATTGTTTGAAAACTTGATGCGCTGTCCGCCCCACTACATCCCAATCCCAAAAAAGGAAAAAAGTGAGAACAAAAGGCACCCGCAGTCGCAGTGGAAACTGGTGGCGGTTCCTCTTCCTCTTTTCCCCACTCCATCCCCTCCTCCGGCCCTCCCTTCTCTCCCGTATATCTCCGACGGCGGCATTTAAAGCGCCTCCAGCTCGTACTGTCGATTGGATCGGAGAAGCAGTTCAAGGAGCGTCCGATGCCCGCTAAATGGGGAAGCCTGAGGGAGTCCAGCTCGATATCCCGGAGGACGGGGCCGGCGGTGGCGGAGGTGGCGGCGGACTCGACCTCCTCCGTCCCTGTGCCACCGCCCTTGGCGGGATCGGGAAGGTCTTCACCCTGAGGTGCGCCGTCGTGCTGGTCCTCAGCGCCTGCGTGCTGCTCCCCGCCATCTTCTGGCTGCTGCCCTTCCGTTCCTTCCGATCTGGCTTCGTCCCCAGCGACCCCGATAGCGCTTCCGGTGAGCTTCCTTGTTGGCTCCTCCTCCTTCTCCTTCTCCTTGATTATCTCTAAAAATTGGTGTTCTTTGGGCTTCTTTTGGGAAAAAAATCAAATGGCAATCTGTAATCTTGGCATTGATTCTGTTTGGGAATTAGAGATTTGGGTTTCTTAATTGCATTAGCCGGAATTTCCGCGTGGGTTTTTTATTTTGATTTTTGTGGGTTTTCTGTCATTTCTCATTTTGTGGTTGGAAATTTGGTTTATTGATGGTGCATTGGTGCAAATTCTGCATAATTGATCACTGTCGGTGTTAGATGAAGGTGGATGATATACTGGTGCTGAATTATATGAATTGCTTCTGTTATTGGCAATTTTTCTAGGTAGTTGTGGACAAGCTGCTGCTCTTACTCAGCTATATTTGGAAGAGAACATCAGGAATGTACTGGGTTTCTCTTGTAATTAATACGTTTGACCTGTCAGTTCTGATGCCTCTTGTTTCTTTCTGTGTGGTGAAGTATTTATTCTCCTTATGTTTAGTGAGCTGGTCACATGATTTCCTCCCGCGTTCATCATCTTTCTTCCTTATAAAATGGAAAATCGTATATATAATGCAACTGAGAAGGATTGGAGGAAATTTTTAGCTTTTGAGTCCATATCTTAGAAAGAATTTGCTTGTACTGCATTTAAGACTGGACTTTGTTATTTTAGATGATTGGAAAAAGCGCCTCGACAATAGTGTTGACTGTTCAGTCTAAGTGAAGATATTTTCTTTTGTGTCTCTTTTTGTTTTTAGGCCGAAATAGAACCCTTTGACTAGCAGTAATCAGAGATACTAGTTAAAGGAATCTTCATACTATCAATAGATGCAAAAGATGTGGTTATTTGTATAAGGGGGCAATGGATTTGATATGGAAGTGCGTTAAGCTTACCTCTTGTGGCGGGCTTTAGTGTCTTGACCATGCTCACCATGCCGTCCATTCCGATGTCTCCTTTGACTACTGCTTTTCCTTCCACCACTGCACCTTGCACCCTAGATAAGTGAATAGTTGGTGAAATACCCTCAAAAGAAGGTGAAATAGTTGGGAGTTATAGTCCTGGCTGCATGAAGCCAGTAGGTGGCATGGATAGCCAACTAGATAAAGAGGTCTAAGGGGTGCCAACGAAAATCATAGTGATTGTTTTTCTCAAGCAGAGAAAAATGGCATTAGCATTTGTCTAATTGGTGCTAAGAACTCCCTTTGTTTGGTTTCCATTCACGTTGCATATGGAAGAACTGGGTTTGATCACAACCAGAAAGACAATGAGACAGTAACGAACCCCAATCATTGCCATTACCTCTCCATTGGACTCCTCCATGCCTCCAGCTGTTACCACCTTACCTATGGTCAACAAACATTGTTTCCTTAATCATCTTTTGCAGGCGTCCACTTTTCTTTTTTTTTTACTTATTAATATTTAGGAACCATGGTAATATGAGGGGCATTAGTTAGAGTAGCAATGAGCCAATGCAAGTGTAGGTGAGATGTGCCAAGCTATAGTCATGCAGAGTGTTGTTAGACCTACATGCACAGGTGCTTCTAGCTTGCCTCTTGTGATATTTGTATTGCTTTATGATATAAATGTCCACCATATTGATTGGTCACGATGGGACATTTATATTTGGTTTGTTAAATTATCTAGAGCTTGTGCAATTAGTTGTATGTTATTGTAGTGAGAGTCGTGGTCCATAAGAAGGGTGGACTATATTTTTTTTTTACTAAAAGCAAAACATATGAAATCCATCTACCTTTTTGTAAATACTCTATTTTAGTCTTTTATCTTAGTTGAACTTATATTTCATCATAAGTTTAGTAGAAGCCTCAATTATCGAAGAGAGCTATGGATGCTTGCCAACATGTTAGTGGCATGGATCGAAAGGCAAAACTTCTAAACTAAACCTGTAATGTTTTTGTTTCAGTTTGAGCCAATCTGAAAATGGGTTGGTTTTTGAATTTCTGCGGAAACTGTGTTATGAAGGTAAATTTTTTTCTCTCTTTTGTCATGTCTTCAAATCTTCAGATTCTAACTCTTTTTTAACAAAAACTAAACATGAAATTTGCAGTTTTAGAATCAAAGGTTTTTTTATATGAGGTTAATGGGAGTTTAAAGAAATAATTTTTTGTTGGCAGATTTAACCATCTAGGCTTGAATATGTTTATAATTTCAACGGATGTTTGGTTAGTTGACTTTACCAAAATAGACGGTTCCATTACCAATTTCCAATATTTTTTGTGAAAGCATGTGTGTGAGATACCAACAATTGTTCTCATTAATACTGGTATCTCTTAAAACTTGAAAATCTGATTCTATGAAAGACCTAAGAAACCCTGTTTTTACATAAAGCGGGATTATACTTGATCTGATGACCCATTTTCTTCTTCCGCTTCAACAAATATAGACTTGTAACACTGAATGGTTTTCAACAGCTACCATATCTTTTAAAAGAACTCTCTCTCTCTCTCTCTCTCTCTCTCTCTCTCTCTCTCTCTCAATGTGTGTGTGTTACATACACACACACTCAGTCACCAATGCCTTCGCTGCTAATTAGAACTCTCTCTCTCTCTCTCTCTCTCAATGTGTGTATGTTACATACACACACACTCAGTCACCAATGCCTTCGCTGCTAATTACTTTAATGTCCTCCAGTCATACTACTTGTGCAAGAGCTGACCCTTCCTGTCCTCCTAAGTCCTAAATACCCAGTTCTTGATAATATCATGCCTCTACATTCTTAAAACCTACTTGTGATTGAATAGTGAATTTTTATAGCCTCTAGAAATTGTGACAACATTTGTTAAAGGCAATCGCTATTGGAGGTAGAAATATGTGAAAGAAATTCTTTTCATAAAATGATGAATATTCATAAACTAATATGACCAATCTTGAGCATGCATACATCACTGGTATTCTCCACATATCTTAGGGTTGTTCTCCTTCTGCTTTAGATTGAAAGTATATTACATCAGGTTAGTTCTTATACTATCATTGGATAGCCAAATAATAAATAATTAGTACAAGTTTTCCCTGTATTACTTTACCTTTTTAACAGAATTTTGTTTTAGGAAAACAACTGTCACAAAGCTGGAGAACTGAACAGTCCCTTATTGTGTTAGATTGTCATCAAATGATGAATGATATATTACTAGAATGATACCAAACATGGTATCTACCTTCTTTATTATTTTTAAAAATTAGTTTCCAAGAAATACAACATCTTTTTAAATGCCATCTTATTTTCTCCTGCTCACGATACTTTTCTTTATTTTTCTTATTTTTATAATTTTCGGAATTTTTTGTCTAAAAATTACTGATGCTGGAGCAGAAACTTCTGAAACTGTCAGAACTGCTGCAATAAAAATATGTAAAGTTATGGAGGGGGTGGAGGACCATGTATTGGACTTATGTGGGTCACTTGGGTCTCCCGCTATGCAACTTGTCAATGTAAAAAAGGGTGACCTAGACCTCATGCGGGCAGTTAGGAGCTCACATATGCGTATGAGGCTGTGTAGACCACTTCTTGAAACAGTTTCTCCATTATGTTTTCATTTTTGTATTATCTTCATCATTGATGAGGTACCATGATCTGTTGGGTGGTCTAAGGTATTACCGGCCTTTATTTTAGATATCATGCCCGTGTTCTCATCTTGTTGTTTTGTATGTCACCAAAATAGATGCACAGATTGCTTGATTTGGTGTTTGATGATAGGTGATTGAGGACCATCTTGCCTTGTTGTCTTTGGTGATTAGGCTGGTGGGATATAACTGAGGTTTAGGTAGCAGTCGGCTTAGTGCGCTTAGTTCTTCTTGGCTTGATATATAGAATATTTAGATGGTTGCTAGGTCTTTTAGGACATTGAGGACATTTATAGATCCTTGTAATTGGAGGACAGTTGATTGCTTAAATGATAGTGTGAGTGATCCTTGGGGTAGTGACTCAAAGTACCACCATTGTGTTTTAGCTTTAATGTACCACATAAACTGTATGCACACCACGGAACATTTGTATTAGTCAAATGGGATACACAAGTGTGGTATCCAACAACTTCACCTTGAGGTTTGTAGTTAAAAAGATTATATCCAATTAGTTTCTCGATTTTCCGGTAAAGTAAAATTTCTTTTAGTTGATAGAGATCTAATAGTGGATAATTCTCTGTCTGGTGATATATTGTGGGCTTCTTCTAATCATGTTTGGCTTAAGAACATAAATTTTCACATGATGCCCTGGGAAAAGAAAGCTAAAACTAAATGACTGGCTTGTGCATGTCTAGCATTCCTTGTACATACCACAAATACACATATTGATCATGTGTATTGTTGATGTATTGATCATGTGGCATTTTCCCCCAGCCAACATTACCACAAATACACATATTCACATACTTTATAAGTTCCTATTTAGTTATTTATTTTAATTGTTTTTGTCACTTGAACTTGGAAGAAAATATTGAACTATTTCTTTAATGCAAGTCTTACACCTTTCACTTGTCAGCTGAAATCCAGGCCAGCTTCATTTTGCAAAAGCCAATTTCGCTGCTTGCTGCTGAAAGTGAAAGACTGGAATATGACATTTTTGAGGAAATAGGAGTACCAAATACTAAGGTGTGTTGTGATATTGTATCCATGGTTTTCGTCTATTTTTGCAAGAATGCTTAACGTCATTGGATTGAATTATTGCAACAGGTTTCAATTGTTTCCATGCGCTCCTTGGCTCTAGCAAACTCTACTTATGTAGTATTTGGTGTCCTTCCTGATTCAAGATATGCCTTAATAAGTTCGCCTGCCTTAAGTGTGTTGAAATCATCTTTGGTAGAGTTGGTTCTCCAACAGTTGAATCTTTCTTTGACACCATCACTTTTTGGGCATCCGTTTTCTTTTGAACTTTTGAAGTTTCCTGGAGGGATCACTGTGATTCCAGTGCAAACAGCTTCTATCTGGGAGAGAACCCAAGTCCTATTTAACTTCACATTATATAATTCCGTTGTTCAGATCCAGAAGAATCTTGATCAGTTGAATTATCAGCTGAAGTATGGGTTGAATCTGAGATCGGATGAGGTACCCATCCTATAACCAATATATATTGTATAATTCCTGCAATTCTGTTCCATATGTGCAACAAAACATTTTAACCTCTTTTCATTCTTGCAGAATGTGTATGTACAGATGACAAATGTGAATGGTTCAACTGTGGCACCTCCAGTTACTGTTCAGGCTTCAGTTTTGTCAGATGTTGGGAGGAGCAGTCTTTTACCATATAGACTCAAACAACTAGCTCAGATCATCAGAGGGCATCATGCAAAAAATCTTGGCCTTAATCACTCTGTTTTTGGCAAAGTAAAGGAAGTGCGATTGTCATCATACCTACAGGATTCGATCTCATCTCTAGCCCCTAGTCCATCTCCATCTCCTTCCTTGACACCTTCCCCATCTCCATCTGAGGATATTCCATATACGGCACCACCAATTTCTTCCAACCCCACTCTCTCTCCTTCTCGTGCTCCTTCTCCATCAACTAAGCATCTTCCCCCGCCTCCATGCTTCCATTGTGATGCTTTGTCACCATCTGAAAGTCCAATGTCATATGCACCTGCCCCTGAAAGGGGCCCTCAACCACCATTTCGATCTTTGGTTTCACCTGGGCCCTCAGTGACAAATTCTGCTCCATCTCCTGAAAGGGAGCAATGCCATCCGCCATCACCTCCTAAAACTGTTCAAGGAAACCATCCTTATGCACCTGTTCCTTCAGAACATTCACCTTACTCAGCCATTCCTCCACAGCACAAACACCTGAGACCAGTTTCCCAATTGCCCCCAAAGCTTTCACCATCATCACCTGCAGTCGCCTATGGAACCAGTCCAGTGAAAGGCAAGGGAAGTGGCATGGCTCCAGCATCATCATTTTCTGTGCTTTCTCCGGACTCTCCATCTTCAACATGTGAGTTATTCCTACTAATTAGTTGACATATTGTTAATATTATTATAGAAGAGTTTGTTGAGAGAGCCTCGGCATTCCATTTTGCATTAATTTCTTGGTGACTCTTAATGCTGATTTTCTATGAACAATGATAATTACATGTTTCATTGGTGACTGTCTTGATGTCCCATCTAGTGTTGACATGTGCAAGCTTGAAAATCAACATTTAAGAAATGGCATGAGAAGCAGTTAAACTAGTTATACATGCTTGATCTTCATTCTTTTCACACTTATTTGAGTGTTGATGGCATAAATTTTTTGTCTGCGTTTATTTCTATCTTAAAACAAATTTCATAGTGTTTTCTTATTACCAACCAGAAATTTCTAAATTGCAGAATGATAAATGATTTGGTGAATTTAATTTATTGATCGGAATTTTTTTTTTTTGCAAAAAAGAAAAGAGAGAGCCAGTTTTGTTATTCTTAGTTTTCTAGATTGCTTGTAAAGCTCAGCCATGATTAGGTATAAATATGTCTAGGTGACTTCTTTTTTAAATTTTTCTTGCACATTTGCAAGTCTCCATTCAACTTTCTTCTTTTGAAATTTACATAATAGACATTAGGTTAAACTCTTAACATTCCATGCTAAAATGATGCATTAGTAGTGGTGCAGGGTCTCATAAAGCGATCCTAATATACCTTCTAGATTCTGTTAAGATTGGCTTAATAGCTAGAATTGATGTAGAATGATTCTTAGATTTTACTCATTATTAAGATTTCTGCTTTGTTTTTTAAATCAAGAACCGTGCACATATTCATTTGATTATAGAAGGCATGCAGGCATGTTAATTGTAATTTCATTGTTTTCATAACTAGAATATTGTGCTTTGAGATGATGACAGCGTGACCGTATGTTTACTTCATGTTGTTGTCTTGTTTCCAGGGTTATATAGCAGTGTTTTTTTTTTAGGGTCCGCAATGGATATGTTTGAACTCACCAAGCAATTTTTTTCCTACTGCCACTTAATTCTGTTATCTTTAGTTGTTTATAGGATTAGGGTTTGGTTTGCCCTAGGTGCTTTAGAGGTATCTTCAACTTCAGCATTTCTACCCATGTTGTAAGACATACCATGAAGCACTGCAAATCCAAATCTTTTGCATCCATCTTTTCAATCTGAAGAAGGATACTAAAATTCTCTTGAATTGGCAACTGCAGAGCTATTGAATTGGATCTAATTCACAAATGAAAGAGTAAATGTGGAAATTTTGTTAAGGTATGAATGAGTGTTTGCTTTGAAAGTGGATGTGGCAGTTAATGAACAGCCGTAGCAGGTTCTTGATTTCAACCAAAAAAGTCTAACTATAGCAGGTTCTTGATATCAACTGCGGCTGTCAGTGTTGATTAGATGTACATCCAAAGGCTGTTTATACTGTTCCTTAAATCGGGAAACTAATTCTAAAAGCTCCCCACATAAAAAGATAAGCATTATTTATTTCAATTGGTGGAGCCTAGTCTATCATTTTGGCATTACCTCCTCGATAGGTGTCATATTTCTTTGCTTTGCCCAGATTGGCAACTCATGATATACCTAGATTTCGGAAGAAAGCTGAGCAGGATGAGGACTCTGCTTGCTACTGCTGCAATCTAAGAAGAGCACTGAAAGTTGATTATATTCTGTCAGGTTAACTTTAATAGGGCCTATCTCGTGATGTCAATTTGGATCATTCAGAGAGAAACACATTGTGCTGATCTTTAAGGAATCTTTTCCATCATATTCTTCCTTTTGCCAGGAGGAGAGGCAGACTTGTTATTCCGTGGAACCGCTTTAAATTATAGAAACCTGCCAGCTACCGGAGGCTGCATCTTAAGTAATGGGGTTATAACGAGGAACAAATAATTTCCGACTATTCCAAATTTTTGGTTTGAAGGTGGGCCTTGGTGCAATGATAAGATTGCTCTATCATGACCCGGGCATCATGGGTTTGAAACATGAAAATAGTCTCTCCACATGTAAGGGTAAGGCTGTGTACATTTGTCCTTCCTCAAACCCTACAGACTGTAGTAGTGGGAGCCTCTTGCACCGGACCATCCTTTTGTTTTTTTCCCAAAAACTTTGGTTTATTGAAGTGGAGATTATGATCACCTGTTTGCACAATGCCTTGATCTTCGGAATCATATCTCTAACTTCTCAAAGCTTGGTTAGGTTTTGCAGGGCACTTTATGGATGCATGACCTTGGAAACCTATTGTCATTGCATAAAGGAGACCACTGTTTACTCCAGATTTGGGTTTGTTACCATGTCTCAGAAAACTTGTCCCAAGTGAAGCTAGAAAACTTATAGTAATTATTTCAGAATTTTTTCCTAGGCTGTTAACACCAATAAGTGATTGTTCTCTGGCCTTGTACATCCATGACTGCTACTTGAGTCAAGTTTTTGTTCTGTACAGATGTATGCCTGATGGTTCTGTTTTTCAATTTACTATATGATTTACTTTAGCCGCTAATTCTGTCATTTCAATTGTTCATTTTAAGGTTGCCCATGACCTTTATATAGTGATTCGCAGGGTGCATTTGTGACCTACCCTCGTCCCTGCATTTTATCCATAACAATGTCACTTTTAAATACCTTTTAACTCAGTCAGCATATGTGAAACTACTATCACATTCCAACTACCCCCAATTTTTGGTTTACTTTTGAATTGATCCTACTTCATATTTCTTTATGAGTGATATTCATATTGACTCTTAAAATGCAGAATTAGCCCTATCACTTGAACATTTCTGTGCCTAGCTTCTTTGTTCTTCCCTTTAATATCTTCCTATCAACTTTTAATTTCGCTCTCTGACTGGACTTGTAGGTGATTGAATTAAGCAGACCTTTTACAGATGTAGTTGGCACTTATTTAGGCTGAAATTGACGCAGCTATTCCCATTATGTAGGACTAATTCCACACAACCCAACCACAAGTATTAATTAACACTTCCACACTTCTCTTCTGTGAGATCCACAACACCATCTGGATCCTACCTTACCCACCACACATGCATCACAAGAAACACCAAAAGCTTTATTCTCAGTAAAAGATTATGTTCTAAGAAGAATATCTTCTTTCTATCCTTATGTGCAACATGGCTCACCACCCATTCAACAAAAGCATGCTAGTTCATGGACATGAGATGCTGTTTCTCAATCTCAACTTGACACTATTTAAAAATCCTGCTACCACCTAAATCTTCTCTCTACTGACGCCTATGTGACACTTAGTCCTCTCAAAGCATCATGCGTATAACTCCTTGCACCCATATTTCATCAAAGTCGAACTTAGAATATTCATCCATTAAATATTCTTCCATCTAATACAATGAGTATCTAGATTGTCTTACCATGTACTTGTCCCATGCAAAGCACCATTTTGGCAAAGGAAATATTATCCAAAACTATCAACGTTGTGTTTTCCCCCAATATCCCACAACAGGAAGATCAAATTGACCAAGTCTAGATAAAGCAAATCATCTTCACCCTTCTCAATGCTCTATCTTTACGAAATCCTAAGTCTACGCTTACCCCTATTCATGGCTATCCTTTGCCCTTGATATCATTGATGATCCAAACCATTGCTAACATTCTAGCATTCTCATTCAAACCTTCCATCACAGCATATTTTCCTATATATACTTATGAAGGAAGAGCCTTTTTTTATATAATCTCTTGAGTAGCTTCTACACCTCTTAAAAATCTAGGAGTCCCTTCTTATCGCCCTTTTGGCTCATTATGAAAGGATCCCACTCTTCCATACCTAATTTACCACCTTGGAACACACCAAAGCCTGAAGAAATCATCAGTATACTTAGGAAGTCGGCAACCATGAAGTTGCATAACCTCTCCATAGAGCTTCTTCATTGCACATTGCATGCTGGTTGCCTAAACAGTTCTTCTTGGAGACAAGTGCTGTTAGAGCATCAAGCTATGACACAAGGATATGAATATGATGCAATACGATATGGATATGCCAATATGATAGATCTTGAAAGGGGTCAGATAGGATACAAAGATATGAAAATGAATATATATATATATATATATATATATATATATATATATATATATATATATATATATATATATATATATATATATATATATAATATGTTGTGTTATCAATGCAACACAGCCCATACTTTATGCACTAACATTAACATTTACAAAGTCCATTTAACTGTCATCCAAATTGATAAACCATAATCTATACTCCAAAATTAACTATTCGCTATTACAAGGCCGATAATCATCAAACAATAATAATAAAAAAAAAAGCCCTTTACCACATCCTTACAGGTATGAGAAAGTATCTCATGTGTATCTTGGAAGTATCCGAAGCCTTTTATGAATTTTGAAATAGGATACTTAATATAAGTAGTGGACAAGTTTTTTTAGAAATATCCCACAAGTATAGGTATCCTATATGTTCGGATACGAAGATGATGCACTTTGAAGTATTAGCGCTTCTCGGGCATCAATAGGAGCCCAAAGGCTTTCCCATGGTCTGCATGCCCCAGTAGAATATCACTGCATGAGATTTTTCCCTAAGCCTGTACAAGGGCTCTCTCCCTCTCACCCTCTCCTCTATCCCCTTCTTCCTCTCCTCCCCCCCCCCCATCCCCCTCTCCCAGGCACTTCCTCTCGCTCTCCTTGTTTTGGTACATTTCAGAATGACATGGTACAGACCTGTACTGTACCAAATCAGTTGCTGGCCAGTAGGAGCCCCACTACTAGTTTGATGGACCTTGATTCAACTACCAGCGGAAGAGTCCACCTCAGAGCACCCTGACTTTCCTTTGCTGGTTAAGTTATACAGCACATCCACTCTCTTCTATTTATGTGTTGAGTTCTTTCCTGCTGTGCTTAATCGTTGAAGGCTTGGTTCTTGGGCATTTGAGTCCCATAGGATTGGTAAACCGGGAGAGATTTTTTGTGCCTGGGGTGGTTAAGAGTCAGTCCTCCATGGCTGCAACTGATGCTTATGGTTCACCATAGCAGGGCGTACTGTACTGTTTCGGCACTAAACCAAGACTCGGTATATGTGATGTCCCGAGTCTCCGCACCTCTGACTGACCCACAAGGCAGGCATACCGACATTATACTAGTATGGTACTAATGTGGGGTCCAGTACTGAATGGCGAACCTTAATTGAAGCCTTATATTACTCTGGTTAAATGGACTTTTGGAATTAAAAACCCCTCTCGCTAACCCATTTCTTGTAAGTAAACATGAGAGATGATTCCTAACCTTCCCTAGGAATGTTGCAAGCCTCTACACGTCTCCTTCCCAAATATATTATCCGGGGATGCAAGCTAATATAAATGCAAAACTGGGGTACTTAAAGACCTTGATTTCTTGTGTTAATGCTAAGATGAACTCCATTTTACCAAAAATTTCAAGACTAAGTAATGTCTTTAGACTTGTTGCAAGCAAACTTACTATTGGTATTCATAAAAAGGTACCATAATGTATGTGAGTTGCAAATGATACAGTTTGATAAGATGAATATAGGATCAAGTGCTAAATTTGAAAATTATGAAGGAAAACCTTAAAGCAGAAATGGGTAAAAATCAGTAGAAGAATGCCAATTAAAAAAAGAAAGTAGATATAGAAATGAAAGCCCAGCTGAAAATGATGGCGGAGAGATATTATGTGCGATTATCTGTCATAAAGAAGAATGGGGAGCAGAAAATACCCAAGAAAACTAGTCTGGGTGGATGCAGTATTCATTATAACATGCTTGATGGAGAAAGTGTATAAAACTCCAATAAGGGCTTCATTTTTCTATGATCGAGATAGTTCATCAACAAGGGGTCCAAGCATGTAAAATGGGTGTTCTAGAACTTAGAATGCCTAGATGGATGTGAGGTAAAACCAGGAAGTATGAGTTGAGAACATATACATAAAAGAGGGTATAAGAATTGCCGAATTAATGACCGTCATGTAGAACTGATTGAGATGGTTTGCACTAACGTAATGAAGATAGAGGCCTGAATAAGGAGGGGTGCTTGGCTTTTTCTCCAAGGGTTTGGAAAGAAGTAGATGACCAAAAACAAATAAAATAAAATAAAAACATGGATGGTAGCTGTGAAATAGGCTTTAGAAAAGCTTGTGATGGCATGGCATGCAGCCCTTAATAAAATGATTGTCAAAGAATTCGTGAAGTCATGGACATGGTTTAATCACTCATTTGCTAATTGAGAAAGCTGGTTTCAGTAGTTAAACAACTGCCATCAAAGGAGCTTTTTTCAGTTCCCTTTTTTCGTGTGGGCATATGATCATGGTGGTTATTTAATGTTTTGTAAATATGTATCCATGTATATGTACTGATGAATAATCTTAAGCCTTTCTAAAGGATTATACACCAATGTGCACCTGATGGACCCGACATGATAGGGATGAGACTTGTTGCTAGGGATAGGGATGTACTTGTTTGCATGTTTTTTTTCACCTGCTAGGGGCTTCTGAACTTGCCTGCTTGCCTTCACAGCCTTGAAGAAAAGTAAAATATAACTTGGCAGGACCACAAAAAACTACCTACTGAGAACTGTGTTTCCGCTTTCCAAGCAGAATTTAGTTCTAATTTAACAAATAGCCGAATGTTGCTACAGCTAAAGATCAACAAGTGACTATAGACTGTAAACATTGTAATATTTTACTTAAAAAGGCTGTCTTATATATTGTCCATGTAGTATTCTTGCTTGTGTGCCCTTGAGATTTGGCCGTATTTGATTTCTCCATTTGCTATTGAATTATTTCTTATTACATGCTTTATCTGAAAATTAATTCCATGCACTTTCAATATTAACTGATTTCCTACTCTGTTTTGATTTCGCAGCTCATGCTTTAACCTGTTCCCACATAGAGATATGGCAGATTGTGTGGCTGGGACTCTTGTTCTTCCATTTGTAATGCAGCCTGCAATGATGTGTTACTGTTCTGATAAACGTGTATTACCTGACTCGAGCATTTGCAGTATCTCAAGGTTGGATAGGAACACATGGCGCTGGTGGAGCTATGGACTAGAAAATGGAGAGGCCCCCTGCCAGGTAGGATATATATGGTGGGTTTTGGGGGGCCTGAGGAAATTTCAACTAGTGTAGATATGGAATGACGGTATATTCGACGGGGTCGAAGCTGCGAAGGTGGCTTGCCTTTTTGACTTCCTCTCTCAACAGAAGTTCTCCCCAAAGGGCTGGAGCGCTTCATAGGCAGTTGATGCATTTGGGAATGCAATTTTCTCTTACCCCCTTCTGTTGTAAAATAACCTCATGGTTTAACTGTTAAATATATCAACAAAATATTACATATAAGATCACTGATCTTATCTTGGAATTGCAAAAGTGACCTTCCATGAGTTGCTAGCTGATACATACATGCATATAATGTCCTTCATATCATTTGTTCTTGCAATGATATCCCTCTTATTAGATGCTTGACCGGTGGCATTCATAAGTAACTACTTGAAGTGTAAAATGATACTTTACCTTTCTATGTTAGTGCTCTTGAGAAAAAACCAACATTCAGTTTGTATGGTAAAGCTATACTTTTACGTAAATTTTTCAAGGATTTTAACGTAAAAGGTTGACAAAGATTCCATCAGTCAATATCTGGTTGGAGAGGCTTTTTTTGGCAAAAATAGAATGATTTGTGCAAATAGTAATTTTCAAAAGGTATTTATGCAATAAACGATATTTGCAAGGAATGGGAAAAAAAATTCTTAGTTGTGCTTATCATAGTGGTGAAAATCGGGGATGCTGTGTCTAAGTAGAGAGGCTAAGCCCTTTGCCTAGAATCCAACCCAATGCAACTTTTGGCTCGAGCTCCTCAATCCAAAGTTGGCCCAACCTTTTTTTGGCTCAATTTCAAAATCATGATAGTTTGTGTTGGGTTAGGTTGGTTCTAGTTGGTTCTTTTGGGTCAATTTAGGCAAATAATCTATGAATACTCTCATTTCTATATAAATAATATCTAAAAGTAGGGATTGGAAACATGTGAGCATGATGTGGATTCCAACTTTAATATAGTTAGAAAAAGGCTAGTGAGATCTTGCAAACTACTTACAAAATATTTTATAGTTTATAGATCTTTAATCTGTATATTAAATAGTTAAAAAATAAAAAAATTAAATATTATAAAATAATATATTTTTTGACTACTTGAAGTGCAGAGTAAAGATCTTCAAATCATATGATTTTTGATATGTAAATGGTTTAGAGTTAATAGATCTTATCCAACTTTAGATCGTTGATGTGGGACTTCCATTGTTTAGTTTAGATTTGATTTAAGATAAATGGAGGTTCACTTGAGTATAAACTAAGTTAGGTTGTGTGGCTGGTGAATTTAGTTAGATTGCTTTTTTTAGTTTTATTGCTGTAAGTCTCCAAATTGCTATGGATGGGGTCGGCCTCTGCTGATTTAGAGTTCGATGGCTGTCTGAGGATAGGCACTTCTTGAGAAACCTAAAATGAAAGTTCACACTCATCAAAGATTCTCTGATGGGAGATTCACCAATGCTCAAGTTAGTCGAGGCTAGAGAATAGTAGAGAAAAAGTAATGAGAGAGACTGGATTCTTTTTCTCTTATAGAAGAACTTATTTGAGAGTCCGCTATGCCCCTTTTATATAGAGGAGGTAGCCAGCGTTACTTTCAAATTCAATAATGAAAGCAGAAAATCAGTATCCATGATCGTGAGGGTTGCGGATAGTGAGTTACAAGCATTAATTATGTAATATTAGCTCCCGTGCCTATGATTAATTAAAAAAAATTGTTCGAGATTCTAGAAAATTTTTTCAAGGCAATCTCTCATTCCTTGACAGTTTGATGGCTCAGAGTCCATCTTGTGTCATTGATATAGTCTTAGCTCAGGATCGATATGTGTCTGGACTCAGGATTGGGTGGTAGCTGACGATATGGAATTATTTTAGTTTGGTTGCCCAGTCTTCTCCTCCTGACGTCAGAGGAGATCCTTCAATTTTGTTTCAAGTCGTTAGTAACAGATTTGAAGTGGGTATTCGGTTGCAAGTCGAAGAAGGGGAGGTCAAGATTGGGTGGCAGATCCCCCCCATAGCATTTAATGTTGCGATAGAAAAGAAGGCACCATTAGTCCCATATTATTTGTGAGTCAAGGAGGATTTAGCTTATATTGTGATACCTAGCTCAAAATTGTTTCCGCACAAATCTTAGGGCGAAAAAAAGAAAAAAAAACAAACAAAACAAAAGGAGAAAAGCCTGAGACGAAGACTCCCAATAGGAGTCTTCTTCTCTCCTACGACTAAGAATTAGACTCCTAAGGGCTACCAAAAATCCTTAGAAGTCCTCTACAAATCTCCTCCTCTCCCTCCTAAGCAATCCATGATGAACCTCATCTTCCTTTTCTTTCTCTCTCTTTTTTTATGTTGAAGCCACAGCATACCCTCATCATACCCACCTAAAATCCTAATTGGAGATATCACCAGAGCTCAAAGTAAGTCTCAGTCCTTCTTCCTCTCCTTCTTCCTATGTCATTGCGCATGGCCACCGACCATTGGATTCACTGAAAAACCCATAAAAAAATGGATGCCTTGTTTTTCCCCTATTTTCATCGAGCCTTCTTCCTTTTCTTCAGCCACCGATGCCTCTCCCACGGTGCCACACCCCTGGGTTATGACCCCCACCTGTCTGCTATCTTTCTCGGAGGTTTTGGCCACTGGTGATCAGCCAATAATCGAAAAAATAAAAGAAAAGAGATGGGTCCCCTATTTTTTTTGAGATTTTTGTTCTTGTTTTTGTTGGCCGGCCACTTGTTGCCGACCGTCCCTTGCCCCACCAGCACCGACAGTCTGTGTTGCCACCCACCATTGATCTTCCAGCCATCAGCCATTTTGCTTCCTTAATCGACCAAGAAAAGAAGAAAAAAAATAAAAGAAGAAAAAGAGAGAGAGAAACTTCTCTCTCTCTCTCATGTCCCTATAGGGTTTCTCTCCCTCTCCTTCATGTCTCTCTCCTTCTCTCTAGCATTTCTCTCTCCTTCTAATTTCTCTCTTTAGATGATGATGAGATCCTAGATGCTATTTTTTCTCTTTATTTTCTCTCTCTTCACCTATTTTCTCTCTCTAAAAAGATTTATGGATTTTGTATCGAGTCATATCTTCATCTTTTAGGGATCCATATTGACTTCAACGAGATGATCTTGAATCATTTTGATGTCCGGATGGTCTATCAGATCGATCACTTAATCAACAATCTTTTATTATTATTATTATTATTATTATTATTATTATTATTTAATTTTATTTAATTTATTGAATAAAAAATAATCATGATTTAATATTTTAAATAGGATTACTTGATTCATCTAATGAAGTCTAAAAATTTAAGACGAACGAGATAAGTAAATCTACACTCTTTATTTATTTTTATATTATCATATTCTCCATGCATATGCTCTCTTGTTGATGAAATCATATTTTTCATAAAATAAAGATTAATATATGAGATACGAAAAAATATATTTTATTATGACCATTAATTCTATGAATATGTTTGTATGAAAATAATATGTTTAAGAAGCATGAATTTTATTATTTTCTTATCTATATATATGTATGTTTTAAGAAAAAAATATAAAGATTTTAAAAGCTCTCAAACAGCTATGAATGAATCCCTAAAATTGTGAAGGCCAACATCCAAAACTAGCATTCATAAGAAATATGATCCTATCAATGGATATAAAGTTGGCATATGAAATAAGAATTTTATCAATTAAGAAATATGGCCCTGTCATAGGTATAAAATGTTGAGCAATTTTCTAGGACGTGGAGACTTGAGAACACCAGTAAACCTCTCACAAAGGAGGCGATACCAGGATTTTGCTTGAGAAGGGAGCACCTCCCTTCTTTACTTCTTTGGAGGTGGCAGCTAGGATTTGCTACCCCTCCTATATGGTGTGCAACCAGAAAGAAAAAAGAGAGATGAGGGTTTTGGAGAGAAAAGGATTCGATTCTTTCCTCTTGTAACATGTTACATATATATAACCTAAACAATGGATCAAAATTCAAACCTAAAAAACTTTTTAGACTAATCCAAATGCACTCACCTAAATCCATGTACATCCACGGTTTGATCATGCATTCATCCCTTGAGTTAGTCCCTTTAAGACTTATCAAACCAGGAGTTAAGACCCTAGGATCAAAACGTGATCCCAGACCCAAACAAAAATCCCATGTATCTGTTTCCATAGTTCGAGTCGCATCGGTCAGAGCTCGAGTCAACTCGACTGCACTCGAGCCAACTCGATCAAATCTCGAATCAGCTCGGATTCCGTGCCATCAGTATGCCATGAAATACTGCTCTCTGTCTGGTATCCGAGCCGGCTCTCTCAGAGCTCGAGTTAGCTCGACTTGATTCGAGTCGACTCTTTCTAAAGCCTAGTCGACTCCTCTGCTGACAGAAGCCCTTTGCTTGGTTCCTTGCTCTACCTTATGTCTTAGGTATTCAGAGCCCTAACCAAGCTCCTCGAAGTCCTCGTCACTGAACCTCGAGTCCATGAAAATTATGCACTACCTCCATCCTAGGACCACTCCTATCCTAGTCTATGATTGCATCCGTAATAGTGAATCTGGAGCCTATCGAACCGACTCCATCTATGGTCACCTCCAAAGCTATGGGGGCACCATAAAATCCCTACAATCTCTATTTTGGTGCTCCCAAAACCTTGATGAGCACCACTCTTCACCGAGATCTGATCCTCTGCATGACCTAGCCAATGAAGAGTGAAGCTAACTATGCAGACCTCCTCACCACTATAGTATATCTCAACCGTAGAGCTATCCGGGAGACTGCCACCACCTCCTTTATGGCTGAAGAACTCGTCTTGCATCCGGACACCTCTCATGTAGGTCCTGTCATCAGCAGTTGTGCCCACCACTGATCCAACAGCTGCACCCACTACTATCTTCATGACTCCATCTGTTCTGCCACCAACTACTCCACCTATGACTCCCAACCACCATAATTTCAATGACTCTGCTCGTTGCTGCTCTTAGTGGCTCTAGTCACCACTAGCCCAACGGCTCTGACCGCCACTGCTCTTGCGACATGCTCTGCCGCAGCATCGAAAAATCTTGGAGTGATCATAGCTCCACTCCCCTACCTCCAACCCACCTATGATCCATGCTGGTGGAAACCTCCTCATAGGTCTCCAGATCCTCCCTGTATTTTGTCATCACTGTAGCATCTATTCCCGATGCATACACCTCTAGGCCCTCTCCTGGTGCCCGTTCATCGCTGTCCGAGCATCTGGAAGACTCCACCTCCTTCTGCACCTCTTCGCCTAGAGCCCGTACTATGGCCATGCTTTTCATCATCACCCATGAAGGAACCTCTCTCCGATGCTCCTCCTCCTCCACATGGGGATGCACCTGTGCTCGATGCTCCACCTCCCTATGATCCAGCAACCCTGCAACAGGCAAATCTGATAAACATACCATTAGCTATCCAATCTGTACCAACTAAATCTCCGACTGATCCTCCATGACTGAAGCAATCACCTCGACCTCCTCGGACACAACAGATCCTTCCATCTGGTACAGATGACTCCTCAACCTCCTCCCTCTCATTATAATCCTATCACCCTTGGAGATATTTGGCACCCCTGAATCACTTCTATAAACGAAGCCCTTTTCCTTCAAGTATCCAAGTGATACTATGCTTCTCCTGAGATCCAAGACATGATGCACATCTGTCAAGGTCCGTACCCTTCCATCATACATCCTCAATCTGATGGAACCCACTCCTACTACACCACAAGAGCTCTCATCTCCTAGTATCACTTGTTGCCCCTCACCCACCTATGTATAAGAAGTGAATCACGCCCAGTGAGATGTACAGTGATAAGAGCTAGCAGAGTCTCCATCGATCTGTCTCCTCCATGTATCCAGTCGATAACATCAGAAGATTATTTGATACATCGCTCTCAGCTATTGCACTGGATGACTCCGGTCTGGAACCTTCTCTCTTTCCTATCTTTCTCTATGGACAATCTCTCTTCACGTACCCTAACTGTCTGCACATGAAGCACCTAACCTCCTTGATACTCCTTGGGGACTCTGCCTCTTTGCTGCCTCACGTCTATCCTTCCCCCTCTTAAACCTTTCAATGGCCACCATAGCATCCTAGGAAACCTCCGTACTATATCTCACCATCCGCTTCCTCTTCTCATTGGTTCAAAGGACTGACACTATCTCCTCATAGACTAGGATCTCCTTCTTGTACAACAGAGTCGTCACCAGTGGATCGTAGCTCCTGGGTAACGAGCACAGCAACATCAGAGACTTGTCCTTTTTCTCTATAGCCACATCCAAATTAAGTAAATCCATTCTCAGCTGGTCAAACCACTGAACATGTCCTAATACATCTCTATCTTCTTCCATCCGAAGGCTGTAGAGTTGTTTCTTCAGCATAAGTTTGTTGTACATATTCCTTCCCATGTACAGGGTGTGGGGAAATTCAGTGCAGGGGTAAAATGATAATTTTAAAACTTTTTCAAAATCATGATTTTACAGCAAAAAATATTAATTAATCTAATTAATTAACATGAATTTATCCGACACTAGGATCTAAATATGATATATAGCATGTATTTATTTAAATTTAAAATTCAAATTCGAACAGTAAACACTTTACTGTAATGTGTTCAGAACATAATGTCTTTGTGCGGGTAGTAGATCACCGCAATCTGATCACCGTCAGGAGAGTCTAATCATCGTGATGCAGCCACACAATGTATCTGACCTTTACAGATCATCCACATGAAGCTCTCGGTCTGATCAACTCCTCACGAGTGCTAGCTCATTGTAGAACCCTTTTGACGGCCGATGCTGATCGAACTCCTTCGATCGATGTCTGTCGATTCTTTGGATGCTCCGGATCGTCAACAGATGTGCTTGAGAGGATGTTAAAGATCTCTCTGAGATTTTATGGGCTCACGACACTCGTAGCTCACTTTCTCACTTTTCGAACCCCAGGCTAAAACTCTAGGAAACTCACCGGAAACCTTGCATCCACTTTTCTTTCTTTTCTTTCTTTTTCTCTTGGAAGGATATGAACTTCTTTCTTACGCACAAGACTTTCTCACGCCCCAAAATTTTTCTCCAAAAATCTTCTTCTTGCACGCCCCACTCTTCTCCTCCTTTTATAACAACGTCAAACGTCTTATCCAAAAGAAAGGATAAAGATGAGTAATTGTACATTTGAATTTAAATCAAATTTTGAATTCAAATGGACACCAACTCATCCCTTATCCACTAAAGGCATGAGGCGTGGCTTAAATTGTGCATGGAGTGATTTCATGAGAAACTTTTTCTCATGTAATAAATGGGGCATAAAAAAAGGGATAAAGTGCAAAGATTGATTGCCCATTCAAATTTAAACTTTATTTTGAATTTGAATGGCCAACCAATCATCCTTATCTATTCATTTGGCACATTAAATTGGGGTGTGGAGAGGGCTTGGCGTGAGGAAAAAATTCATGAGAAGTTCCTTCTCGTGAATTCAAATGGGTGCAATGGAAGTGAGGTGGCGCATGGAGATTGGGTCAAGGTGGTTTAATTATTTAAACCAACCTAATTGAACCAAATAAGTTAGGTCCAATTAGACTAATTTAAACCCAACTAAATTAGGCTTAATTAGGCTCAATAAAATCCTAATCAAATTAGAAATTGATTAAGCCCAACCCTTGATCAAATCAGGGACCAAACCATCTCGACGATTAGGTCAACTCTTAACCTAATCGGGTCAAACCCAACTGAATTCAATTCAATTGGACTTGATCCAAAAATAATTACTCAATCAAATTGAGTTAATTAACAATCAAATCATTAATTAAACCTCTCATAAATACTGAGTCCAAATCTGATGGGCAATCAGGCATCAGAATTCATCGATATGTAACCCTGATCGAAAAATTCCAACCAGTGAGACTCTTGACCTCGGTACCCATAATGTATGGAACTCGTGATCAGAGAATCTTGATTCTCGATCACTGAGTCCCAAACATGTAGGATTCTACATCAGCCATCAGATCAGATAGAAACCTCTAATGTGTGTGACCCCACAGGTTCGAACCTAAGCCGGTAGCACAGGAACCAATTCCTGTACTAATCGAAGTGACCATCTAGCAATGGTACCCGACGTCTGGATAGGTCGAAGAGTCACAATCGCAACACTCAGAACCTACATGAATATGGTTACTGTATAATTCATCCTTTTGACCCCTGTGTTTAGGATGACTCAGGGTTAAACTGTCAACCCTGATCAGATCATCCGAATCATGCTCAACTCAAATAGTCCTGTGACTCCTCACAAGGACTACCCTGGCCAAAATTTTGCTAAATTGAAACACGACTGTACATAGCTCCTAAACTGGAGTGGTCAATCCCATCTTGACACACGCACCGATAAGTCAAGTACTTTACTACATCCAGCAGCCTTCCATCACTGAATTAAAAATTTAGGTAGTCCAGTGCCTAAGTGCAGTAAGTTGCTTGCAAGTCACCGTGGTGGTCTCAGGTCGGAGGGATACTTATACCCATATTCCATCAGAGCAAATCTTGACAGCAGAAATAGCTCCAGAGTCGGTCACGTTCAGTGCAGATGTACCCTTACATCTCACCTGTATGCCATACCAGTGTCTCCACACTCATTGGTTAAGAGGACAACCAACCTATATGGCATACAACGACCTATGCTTGATAAACATTGTCATCCTTGGTAACAACGTATCATTTGGTCGCAAACAGATTTAAGGACTAAACGATAAATCCTCTTTTGTCGAGTCTAAATAGTTTTAAGGACTTCACCACAACATAGGAGTTCATTAGAAGATGAAATATTTTGTGATGAAAAATGTCAAAATAATTTTTATTAATTCAAATTCATGTACAAATACAAAAATGAGAACAACCGTCAACAGACTGACGATTGGCTTTGGGACACTATTCCCAACAATCTCCCACTTGGCCTAAAGCTAATCGGTGCAGTATCTAATACCCATCTTCGACTTGTAGTTGTCGAACTCCTTCACCACAATGGCTTTGGTGAATGGGTCAGCCAGGTTCTCCTTTCCGTCGATCTTCTTAAGATCGACGTCACCTCGATCCATAATTTTCTAGATGAGATGGTAGCGGTGCAGAATATGCTTCGTCCGCTGGTGTGCCTTTGGTTCCTTCTACTGAGCAATGGCTCCAGAGCTGTCACAGTAGAGCAGAACTGGACCAACAAGGAAGGGTGCTACTCCGAGCTCGGTGATGATTTTTTTCAGCCACACTTCTTTGGCAGCATCTGATGCAGCGACATACTCCGCCTCGCAAACTGAATCAGCCACTGTGTGCTGCTTGAAATTTTTCCAGCAGATAGCCCTATCATTAAGGGTAAAAATAAATCCCGACATACTTTTGCTGTCATCATGATCAGACTGGAAACTAGAGTCTGTAAACCCTATAAGTCTGAAGTTCGATTCACCATAAACAAGCCACTGGTCCTTAGTATTTCTTAAATACTTCAGGATGGCTTTAACAACCTTCTAGTGATTCTCTCCTGGATCAGATTGGTATCTACTCACTACCCCTAGTGAGTATGCCACATCTGATCATGTATATGTCATGGCGTACATGATAGATCCCACTACCGAAGCATATGAAATCCTATCCATACGCTCTCTCTCTTGAGGTGTTGTCGGACAATCCCTCTTCGAGAGAGAAATTCCATGGCCTATCGGAAGATAGTCTTTCTTGGAATTCTCCATGCTGAACCTCTTCAGCATAGTATCAATGTATGTGGACTGAGATAAATCAAGCAACCTTTTAGATCTATCCCTATAGATCCTCATCCCTAGGATGTAGGAAGCTTCTCCCAGATCCTTCATAGAGAACTGTGACGACAGCCAAATCTTTATTCTCTGTAATGCAGGAACATCATTCCCGATTAAGAGAATGTCATCCACATACAATACAAGAAATACTACTACTGGATCATTAGCCCACTTATAAATGCATGGCTCTTCTCTGTTCTTAACGAAGCCATACGTCTTGATTGTCTTATCAAAACGTATGTTTCAACTCCGTGATGCCTGCTTAAGTCCATAAATGGACCTCTGTAGCCTGCACACCTTAGACTCATCTGTGGATGTGAATCCTTCAGGTTGTATCATATACACCTCTTCATCCAGCTCTCCGTTTAAGAAAGCTGTCTTCACATCCATCTGTCAGATTTCATAGTCCAGATGGGCAGCTATCGCAAGCATAATCTGAATGAATTTGAGCATTGCCATTGGAGAAAATGTCTCGTCATAGTCTATACCATAACGTTGACGATATTCCTTGGCAACCAGACAGACTTTATAGGTTTTCACCTTTCCGTCTGTGCCTCTCTTCCTCTTGAAGACCCACTTACACCCTATGGGTTTTACTCCTTCGGGTGGGTCAACCAATGTCCATACATCGTTGACCTTCATGGACTCTATTTCAGATTTCATGGCCTCTAGCCATTTCTTAGAGTCGGATCTCTGCATTGCATCCATGTAGGTGATCGGATCCTCATCGTTTTCATCAAGTTCGATAGGATCATCGTTCCGGACCAAAAAACCATAGTATCTGTCCGGTTGACGTGATACTCTACCAGATCGCCTTAAGGATGCTTGAACAATGGGCTCCGAATCTGATCTAACCAAATCTGGTTTAGGTTCAGCAACTTGTGTCGGTTTTTCCACCTATCGAACTTCGTCAAGTTCGATCTTAGAGGCAACAGTCCCTTCACTAAGAAACTCCTTTTCCAAAAAGATTGCCTTAAGGCTGACAAACACTTTTTGCTCATCAGCTAGGTAGAAGTAATACCCTTTGATCTCTTTTGGGTACCCTATAAAATTACACTTGTCAGATCTAGGTCCAAGCTTATCCGTAATTAAACATTTAACATAAGCCAGACACCCCCAAACCCTAAGGTGCGAGAGTACTGGTTTACGTCCTATCCATATCTCATATGGTGTTTTGGTTACAGACTTACTCGAAACTCCATTTAGAAGGTAACAAGCCGATTCGAGCGCATATCCCCAGAGGGAGATCGGCAGACTAGCAAACCCCATCATGGATCGAACCATGTCCAACAAAGTTCGATTCCTCCTTTCAGATACACCATTATGTTATGGTGTTCCAGGAGGAGTCCACTGAGAGAGAATCCCATTCTCTCCAAGATATGTCAGAAAATCATTGGAAAGGTATTCACCTCCTCGATCAGATCGAAGAGTTTTAATACACTTTCCAGTTTATTTTTCTACCTCATTTTGAAATAGTTTGAACATTTCAAATGACTCCGATTTATGCTTCATTAAATAGACATACCCATACCTCGATAGGTCATCTGTGAAGGTTATGAAGTAAATATATCCACCTCTTGTACTTGATCTCATGGATCCACATACATCAGAATGTACCAGAGCCAGGAGTTCACTAGCTCGCTCACCTTTTTTAGTAAAAGGTGATTTGATCATTTTACCAAGAAGACAGGACTCACAGGTTGGAAGTGATTCATAATCACCTACTTCAAGAATTCTTTCTTGAGCCAACCTGTTTATCATGTTCTTATTGATATGACCTAGCCTACAGTGCCAAAGGTAGGCTTCTGACACATTATCTATTCTAGGACATTTACCGGAGGTTTGAACCACATTAACAGGTTGTGATAGAAAGTAAATTCCATTATTAAGTTGTCCAACAAACATTGTAACACCATTCAAAATGATATTGCAAACTTTTTTTTTATTAAAAATTGATAACCGTTCATGGCCAAAAGGCCTACAGAAATAATATTTAATAAAAAACTTGGACAATAGTGACATTCACTCAGAATTATATTTCGAGAATTGATTACAAGGTTCATGATTCCTAATGCTAGAACTGAAACTTTGCTTCCATCTCCAACGTTCAGGAATCTCTCGTCTTCATCAAATCTCCTACTGACCTGTAGACCCTGCATCGAATTGCAAATATGATAAGGGCTTCCGGTATCCAATACCCAGGCAGTAGTATCACAAATGAAAAAGTTGCAAGGTGTTATCATATAAGTACCTTGCTTCTTCTTCGACCTGTTCGGGTCTAGTGAGGCAATGTATAGAGGATAATTCCTCTTCCAGTGCCCCTGCTTCTTGCAAAAGAAGCACTCCGCCTGGCTCTGGTCGGGCTTGCGCTTCTTGGTCTGACCATGTGCAGACATCCCAGCATGCGGTTGCACCTTCTTATTCTTCTTCTTCTTGTTCTTCTTCCCTTTCTTAAAGGATCGACGACCAGAAGAAGACCCTCCCACAATATTTACCGACTCCTTATGGAGCTGGTGGTCCTTCTCAAAGTTCTGTAGCAACCCCAACAAGCTGTGGTAGTTCACTGCAGGCTTTGTTATTTGAAAATGAGTAAGAAAGGGAAGGTAGGATTTGGGCAGAGAATTAAGGATCGCATCCTTACCGAGCTACTCGTGCAGGAAAAAGCCCAGTTTACTTAGGCGCTCAATCATTTCGATCATGTACAATACATGATCAGTGATTGAGGCTCCATCCCTCATCCGAGTATTGAAAATGGTATAACTAGTTTTGTGCCTTTCAACGTCGTCAGGCGTGCCAAAGGAATCGTTCAACATTTGAAGCATCTCCTGTGGTTGGGTATTCTTGAATCTGTGGCTGAACTCATCATTCATTGCCGCCAGCATAATGCACCGAACGGTGATGCGATCGTTGAGCCACTTCTGATAAGTATCTCGGACCGTCCCTCTAACGTTCGGGGCTGGCTCCTCAAGTATCGGATCTGTTACTACATAAAGGATCCGCTCATGCTCAAGGATGATTTTTAATTTTCGATACCAGCTATCAAAATTAGGTCCCATGAGCTTGTCATTATCTAATAATGATCGGAGGGACAGGGTAGTGGCCATAGCTGCATAAAGAAAAATCAGACCTCTATTAGTACATAAATTATAAATACTAAAGATTTGGACTTTAGTCTAAAGTTTCTCCCAGTATTTTTACGAACTGGTAGCCTCAACCTCCAATTCGAGAAATTACTTTAATTTCTTAGTGGGGTACTAGAATCCACACAGACTACACACGAGTTCAACTTTGGTTGGTCAACCCATGTGCATCTATGGGTAGGTTCATAACCAGTTGTTTCTCTAAATAACTTCTAGTAATTGATTTTGCCCCAGAACCTAATCAGTAGGCTTTGGCCTCCACTGAAAAGATCTGATTAGGTCCAACCATTAACATGATTTGATTTGGTGAATCGAACCAATAAATGATCAGGTCCGACTTTGGCCGGCCAACCTGATCACCATCAGAAAGACTCAAACCAAATTATCATATTATGAATGATAATTCCATTAGTCAATAAGCACCAGGCCTTTGGGCCTCCAATGATTATTAAACTAATGGACTCATTATCACTCACTTAATGGAAGGCTATGCTTAGTTATCAATATAACTTAATCATTTTTAGGGACCTAATAATTTTTGAGAATTTTATTAAAAGATAGATGAGAAGAAATAATCCAGCCAATTTCAATCCTCCCACTGACTTCACCAAGTCAGATTAAAAAGGATTTAATTAAAGCTGGCATTAGGAGCACCTAAATCTGTCAATCTGATTTACCTAATGACATGGGTGAGCCCTAATCACAAAGTGATCTAATCAAAACCTAATTCACCAGGTTGGCCAGGTAAGTGAGATCAGTGGTGGGGATATGCCATTAACTCGTCAGAGATCGAATCACTGTGAGTAGCTCCCGCTTAAAAATCACTGATCAAAATGCCAAACTTACCTTAGACACCAACCGGTTCATTAGTTTTAATTTGATCAACTTATTAAATAAGGTTCCACCGCGTAGCCATGAATTAAGTCCATCTTGGTCTAGTTAAAGACATGGATCCATTCAACTACAACTATTGAAGTTGAGTCAAGAGTATCCTTGACCTAATCTAATTCAACTTTTGATTAGATTTGACCAGTTACTCTAATTTAGTCCATTTCTTTAAGCTAACCTTAGGTCTAACCCAATTATGGACCTAATCCATCTAACCCATTGACCCAAAAGTTTATGCAATTGTCTTAGGTTTTAATTCACAATTCTAGACCTACTAGACAACACTTAATTCTTTTAATTAAGTATTTGGGCTGATGGGTCAGGATTTGACATTTCGAAAATAATTTTCAAATTTGAAAGGTTTTATTTTCTGTTCACCAAATATGTTGACTCATTTCACAAATAGATCAGCACATTTCATAAATAGCAATCCTATTGCTAATTACATAACAGAAAATAACTCAATCAAAATAAATCATGAATATTCCTTTAGATCTAATCTAACACATTCATGATAAATTTCACAATTGAACCTTTACAATTAATTTCTTTCGCTGCTTCATCTGCATGGGATATAATTGCAGCGGCACCCCTACCGCTATAGGAGACCCCATCGAATGGGAGGAGAGGGCCTTTAAACCCTGCTTTTCTCCTATGACCAGACGGCCATGGCAACCAACCCAATTCGATTACTTGCTACTTGGATCAAGTATATCTAAATATACCAATTTTAAAATTTAAAATTTAAATTTTAAATTTTAAATTTTAAATTTTGAATTTTAAATTTCAAATAAATTTCAAATTTCAAATTTAAACTTTTAGATTACAACTTAATCTATGCATGCAAATATATATATCATATCTAAGAACCCGCTCTGATACCATTTGTGGGGAAATTCAGTGCAGGGGTAAAATGATAATTTTAAAACTTTTTTAAAATCATAATTTTATAGTAAAAAATATTAATTAATCTAATTAATTAATATGAATTTATCCTATACTAGGATCTAAATATGATATATAGCATGTATTTATTTAAATTTGAAATTCAAATTCGAACAGTAAATACTTTACTGTAATGTGTTCAGAACACAATACCTTTGTGCGGATAGTAGATCGCCGTAATCTGATCACAATCGGAAGAGTCTAATCATCGCGATGCAGCCACACAGCATGTCTGGCCTCTGCGGATTATCCACATGAAGCTTCCGGTCTGATCAACTCCTCACGAATGCTAGCTCGTTGTAGAACTCCTTCGATCGATGTCTGTTGATTCTTCGGATACTCCAAATTATCAACAGACATGTTTGAAAAGATATTAAAGATCTCCCTAAGATTTTATGGGCTCACGACACTCATAGCTCACTTTCTCACTTCTCGAACCCCAGGCTAAAACTCTAGAAAACTCACCGGAAACCTTGCACCCACTTTTCTTTCTTTTCATTGTTTTTCTCTTGGAAGGATATGGACTTCCTTCTCACGCACAAGACTTCCTCACGCCCCAAAATTTTTCTCTAAATATCTTTTTCTTGCACGCCCCACTCTTCTCCTCCTTTTATAACAACGTCAAATGTCTTATCCAAAAGAAAGGATAAAGATGAGTAATTGTACATTTGAATTCAAATCAAATTTTGAATTCAAATGGACACCAACTCATCCCTTATCCACTAAAGGCGTGAGGCGTGGCTTAAATTATGCATGGAGTGATTTCATGAGAAATCTTTTCTCATGTAATAAATAGGGCGTAAAAAAAGAGATAAGGTGCAAAGATTGATTGTCCATTCAAATTCAAACTTTATTTTGAATTTGAATAGTCAACCAATCATCCTTATCCATTCATTTGGCACATTAAATTGGGGCATGGAGAGGGCTTGGCGTGAGAAAAAAATTCATGAGAAGTTCCTTCTCATGAATTCAAATGGGTGCAATGGAAGTGAGGTGGCGCATGGAGATTGGGTCAAGGTGGTTTAATTATTTAAACCAACCTAATTGAACCAAATAAGTTAGGTCTAATTAGACTAATTTAAATCCAACTAAATTAGACTTAATTAGGCTCAATAAAATCCTAATCAAATCAGGAATTGATTAAGCCCAATTCTTGATCAAATCAGAGACCAAACCATCTCGACAATTAGGTCAACTCTTAACCTAATCGGGTCAAACCCAACTGAATCCAATTCAATTGGACTTGATCTAAAAATATTTACTCAATCAAATTGAGTTAATTAGCGATCAAATCACTAATTAAACCTCTCATAAATACTGAGTCCAAATCCGATGGGCAATCAGGCATCAGAATTCATCGATATGTAATCCTGATTGAAAAATCCCAACCAGTGAGACTTTTAACCCCGGTACCCATAATGTGTGAAACTCGTGATCAGAGAATCCTGATTCTCGATCACTGAGTCTCAAACATGTAGGATTCTACATCAGCCATCAGATCAGATAGGAACCTCTAATGTGTGTGACCCCACAGGTTCGAACCTAAGCCGGTAGCACAGGAACCAATTCCTGTACTAATCGAAGTGACCATCTAACAATGGTACCCGACGTCTGGATAGGTCGAAGAGTCGCAATCACAATACTCAGAACCTACATGAATATGGTTATTGTATAATTCATCCTTTTGACCCCTGTGTTTAGGACGACTCAGGGTTAAACTGTCAACCCTGATCAGATCATCCGAATCATGCTCAACTCAAATAGTCCTGTGACTCCTCACAAGGATTACCCTAGCCAAGGTTTTGCTAAATTGAAACACGACTGTACATAGCTCCTAAACTGGAGTGGTCAATCACATCTTGACACACGCACCGACAAGTCAAGTACTTGACTACACCCAGCAGCCTTCCGTCACTGAATTAAAAATTCAGATAATCCAGTGCCTAAGTACAGTGAGTTGCTTGCAAGTCACCATGGCGGTCTCAGGTCGGAGGGATATTTATACCCATATTCCATCGGAGCAAATCTTGACAGCAGAAATAGCTCCTGAGTCGGTCACGTTCAGTGCAGATGTACCCTTACATCTCATCTGTATGCCATATCAGTGTCTCCATACTCATTAGTTAAGAGGACAACCAACCTATATGGCACACAACGACCTATGCTTGATAAACGTTGTCATCCTTGGTAACAACGTATCATTTGGTCGCAAACAGATTTAAGGACTAAATGACAAATCCTTCTTTGTCGAGTCTAAATAGTCCTAAGGACTTCACCACAATATAGGAGTTCATTAGAAGATGAAATATTTTGTGATGAAAAATATTAAAATAATTTTTATTAATTCATAATTCATATACAAATACAAAAATGAGCACAACCGTCAACAGGCTGATGATTGGCTTTGGGATACTATTTCCAGCACAGGGAGTACAATCTTGATCATAATTCTTTGGATGTCTTCTCTTTCAGCATGCCATATAGCATCGAATCTGCCAAACACCACCTGATCAGTGAACAGGTCCTCTTCTTCAAAGAACTCCAAGCCCGATCTGTCATCCCCTCTTGCTTTTCTTCCAAAGCTAGATCCACTTCCTACTGAGCCAATAGATCCTCAACCCTTATCCTCTACATCAAGAAATTTGTCTTTCCATTAAACTTCTTAAAATCGATCTTCAACCCACTGCTTATGATGTCTCAAAATAAACAATACAGATCTAATTGAGAAAAAATACTTTTGACAAGAAAACCTTACTGATATGAAGATCTTCAACTCTGATCTTCAACTCCTGACATCTTCTGTCTTCTCCATGCTCCTCCTGACTTTGATACTAATTGTAGAGCAATTTTTTAGGATGTGGAGATTTGAGAACACCAGCAAATCTCTCACAAAAGAGGTGGCACCAGGGTTTTGCTTGAGAAGGGAGCGCCTCCCTTCTTTACTTCCTTAGAGGTGGCGGCTAGGGTTTGCTGCCCCTCCTATATGGCGTGCAACCAAAGAGAAAAGAGAGAGATGAGGATTTTGGAGAGAAAAAGATTCGATTCTTTCCTCTTGTAACAGATTACATATATATATAGCCTATACAATGTGTCAAAATTCAAACTTAAAAAACTTCTTAGACTAACCCAAATACACTCACCCAAATCCATATACATCCATGGTCTGATTATGCATTCACCCCTTGAGTTAATCCTCTCAAGATCCATCAAACCAGATCTTAAGACCCTATGATCAAAACATAATTCTAGATCTAAACAGAAATCCCATGCATTTGTTCCTGTAGTTCGAATCGGCTCGATCAGAGCTCAAATCGACTTGACTGCACTCTAGTCGGCTCGATCAAACCCCAAGTCAGCTCGGATACCATGCCACCAGCGTGTCATGAAATGCTGCTCTCTATCTGGTATCCGAGCCGGCTCTCTTAAAGCTCAAGTCGGCTCAATTTGATCCAAGTCGACTCTTCCTAGAGCCAAGTCGACTCCTTTGCTAGCAGAAGCCCTTTGCTTGATTCTTTACTCCACCTTATGTCCCAGGTATCCAGAGCCCTAACCAAGCTTCTCGAATTCCTCGTCATTGAACCTTGAGCCCGTGGAAACTATGCATTGCCTCCACCCTAGGACCACTCTTGTCTTAGCCTATGATCGCACCCATCATAGTGAACCTGAAGCCTATCAAACCGACTCCACCTGTGGTCGTCTCCAAAGCTATAGGTGCACTACAAAATTTCTACATGAAATGATCTTAGCATGAATATCTATGAACAATATTTTGAAACATGATACGAATATCTGATAAGAATGATTTATATATCATGTTTACGAAATTTCATGATTTATACATGTATGATTGACTTTGTGACTTGTTTTATAATATACTCTATGAAATACTTATTTTATAATATTTATTATTTTTTAAATACTATATTACTATGAAAAAATTTAAGCTTGATCAGATAAGAAAGCATAGATTTTACTTACTGAGCTAGTATAGCTCATAACTTTTTATTTTTTTTTTATAGAAAAATAAGATTAGGAATGATGGAGGATTCAGGCTTGGGGGTTTGCATAGTAAGTTTAAGAATTTTATAGCTCAACTTAGTTTATTAGATGGTCATGGATTTGTAGTCAGTTATTTATAAATTTTGACATATAAGTTTGGTATTTGATTTCGGATTTAGATGCTCTAAACTAATCTTGATTTAATTACTTAATGAATAATAAAATTTAATATTTTATTATATTTTATTTATGAAGGATTTTAACTAATGATGATTGATTGACTCATGTTATCATGGAAAATATCCCTCGGTAGCATCACTGTATTATGTTTTGGATTTGAGGCGTGATATATATAGAAAGGGATTACTTTTCTTATATGAGGTATCTATTGGATTAGAATCTAGATGGACAAAATTCTGAGGCCCATGGGCTGAGTGAACAATATCTCACATGTCGAGTCATGGGCCCTTGATCACACATTGGTGGTCCCGAACTTGCAACCGTGATGCACCTCTCAACCGTACATAGATTCCCCTTTAACTAAGGGGCTATGGTAATAATAAAGAAAGAGGGTGCTTCCTACCTATACATAGACTCGTCCTTGACTGGGGGCTATGATGATAATAAGGAAGGAGGGCATGATTAGTCCCTCATTGGTTATGAGTCAAGGGGACTTTGGCTTATATAAGAAGGGTGGTGGCCTCATAGTTTTTTCCCTTTAGATTTTAATTCAAAAGATGTCACGCGGGAAAGATGGTCCATTCCTATATAAGCTAAAGTCTCTCTTGACTCACAATCAATGTAGATCCACAGTCGAGTTAAATTTTAGTTAGACTACTTATTTAATACAAACCCAATTAGGGTCATGTGTAATACCTTATGCCCTCCCATAAAAAGCCGTTGGTATAAAGAGCTTTGCTCTCATTTCATAAGGGTATTATTGTAGATGTTAAGTAATGCTATGATTCATGTGTAACTCCACTTGAAGACTGTTCTGATGTTTTGTTGCATTGTTCATTTGCTTCTAACTATTGGAATTTGCTAAGACCTGTGCGAAGTGGTCCTTCGCCCAATTTCTTTGCCGACTTTGGTAGAATATGTATCTACTGCCATGGTAAAGGAGTCGAAGAGGTCTATTATGGTGTATGTGGCTCGGTTGATTTAGACCATAGCAGATTTAGGAATTTTACTTTGTGGAGTCAATATAATAAAAAAATAAAAAAGTTATGAAAAAAAATAAAAAATTATTTAAAAATAATAAAATATATAAAAAATGATAATATGTAATATCTTAAATATTTTTTATAAAAAATATTATAAAAGAGTGCCATAGCAAAATCTTAGATATTATTAAATATTAAAATTATAATGGCTAACTCAAATTTTTTTAATCATATATATTTGATATAAGTAAAAAAAGAGAAGATAGAAAAAAATTAAAAAAATGTTATAAAAAAAGAAGTTAAAAAAGACATACTTAATTCAGATTGAGAAGAGAAACAAGAATAACATATGATTTTCTATTATATTTAGATTGATTAAGATATAAAAAATAAATTAATGTAATGTTTTAAAAGGTAGACGGATGGGGACCGTAGGATTAGGGTGGTATATTAAAAGATAAATATAAAAATAATAAATATAAAAAGAGAGAATAAGAGAGGGGTGAGAGAGGTTAAAGTGGCATAAAAGAAGGAGAAAGAGATAGGACATGTGAATCATTAAAGAGAGAGAATATAGATCATAATTATTCTTTTTATTTTTTGATGCGATTTTTTTAGAATATAAAAAATAAATTGATGTGGAGTTTGAATATAAAAGATAGAATGATAGAGTTGGAGTGGGATATTAAAAGATAAATAGAAAAGTAATTAATAAAGAAAGAGAAAAAAAGAGAGAGAGAAGGAGAGAGATCAAAGTGGTGTGAGAAAGAGAAAAAAAGAGATAGGATATATGAGCCATTAAAGGGAGAGAATGCAAGTCATAATTATTTTTTTGATATAGTCTTTTTTATCATTTATTTCTTCAAAATTTTTTATAAGTTATGGAGTCAGTTCATAAAATTAGTGGGATCAATTTTGACTTCTTCCATTAGTTAATATGATTTTTTCTACTATTATATATATGTGTGTCTGTATGTGTGTGGAGGTGAGCGGATAATTTTTTTTTGTGGGATCAATTTTTTTATGTGTAGGGTCAATTTTTTTTGTATGTGGGGTCAATTTTATCCGTATGTGTCAGTGAATTGTGTGTGTTTGTGAATTTTTTGTGGGTCAATTGACCCGGCATTTCTCCGCTCGCATTTACCTATGATTTGACGGCTAGAAATCAGTGAGTTTTTCAGCAATATATTATGACCCCCTAATCAAGTTATTAGATACGTACTGGTGTTTCATTCTCACTTGAATTACCTTCAACAGCATGATTCTATTGGTACTTTGGTAAGGCACTGGTGTCGCTCTAATTAGCAGGATTTTGCTCATGATTTTCCTCGTTATGTGTTGTGCTAACCCCTCCTTTTAGAATCTTTAAAATTAATTTTGATGCTATTGTTTCCTCTGGAAAAGATTATGCATGCTATTTAATTCATGCTGAGGGTAAACTGTTGCTTACCTTCTTCCATCCCTGTTGCTGAGCTCATGACAGCATGGTTTGCAATAAAAACTATTGCTGTCGGCTTCCGGCCATGACTCGAACTGGTAGCAGAGAATGGAGCAGCATTGCACAAGGAGAACATTGGTCAGCACCTGCAAATAAGTCCATTTATCGAAGTGTATCCGGCGAAGATCCTCCGATGGTTAAATCAGTTAGAAGCTAAGAATAGAAGAAGAGAGATAAAACAAGATAGAGGAGGATAATAGTTAACTCTTATGGGTGCTTAAAAGACCTATCTCGGGGGTTTCCCCCTTTCCCCTTTTGTAGATAGAGGGCCAGTGGCAAGGATCGTAAATGGCCATTCCATGTTCGTATACGCGAGGTCAATGCTTAATGCTCATTTCGTTATTTCAGTGATAGTGTCATGATCTCGACGATTTCCTACTTTTTTTATAAGATTTTGGGTATTCTCCATGCGGGGCGTTTGGCTGTGATCTTGGATTGGTATAACCTCTGCGCTAGATCGAGTGCACCCTAATTGTATGAGCCTCCTCAGCCCTAGGATGGTTGGTTTCAGTGTCATTCGAGGTCAACCCTGTATCAAAAACAACTATTGTTTGCTTGCATGCTACTCGAATTTGGTTGGAAGGTGATTCTTCAACGGTAGTTGGTTAGTTTAACATCCAATTTTGGGTAGGTTTTAGCATAATCCTTTCTTGCAGGACTTCTTTGCATGGAATACTACTTGTTATTACCCATGTTTTCGGAGAGGCCAAGCTGTCTGCTCATTATATGGCTACTAAAGCTTTAAATAAAGATCTTGATTGGATCTCTCAATCTGTGGTGGATTCTCGGTTTGCATCTTCATTACAAGCTGAAGCATATGGAGTTTGCTATCCAAGGTTGTGATAAATCGTCAAGCTCTCTCTTTTACGGAGCTTCTCTTCTTATTATGTCCTCTTTCATTGGTCTTTGGTTTTTTTTGGTTTTTTTTGGTTCATTGCTCTTGGTGTATCTGCTGGTGCTGTCATCAATCTATGGAGACAAGGATTTATTACGATGCCATGTTGGGTGTCCCAATATACGCATTCTATTGTGTGGCTATTCAGCTGCTGTATTCTGGTTATTCTGCTGGTCTCCTCTTCAGGCTACACTTCTCTGTTCCATCATCATATTGCTGCTGTATTTGGATGTATTGGGGCAATATAGTTTCTTGGCTTCATTTGTTTGGACTTCGCCTTGCCTTAATGCTCTGCTGCATTACTTCTTTGTCTTTCTGCATAGATTGTCGACTACTGTGAAGAATACTCTGGTTCAGTGGCATATTTTGGACTTCTATTGGTATGAAATCAGTGGCTTTATTATCACCTACAGATATTTTAGCATGAGGGCTGGCTACCTCGTTATCATCTTCTGTGTCGAGCTGGGTGTTCTTACCATACTACGCTTTGATCATACTAGTATATTTTTCAATTTTGTAGCTTCCCAAATGTCTGTTTTAAGATGTCAGGATGTTTCTTTTATAGACTTTGTAACTTTATTTACTATTATGCTTTGAGCTTATGTTGCTACCAGTTGAGTGCAGCTTGAATTTAATGTGACCCATTCTACGAATCCGATTCATTTGGATATTTTAATTTTTTTTCTTTATATTAGGATTAAATGGTTTTATATATATATATATATATACACTATTATGTAACTTTATTTACTATTATGCTTTGAGCTTATGTTGCTACCAATTGAGTGCAGCTTGAATTTAATGTGACCCATTGTACGAATCCGATTCATTTGGATATTTTAATTTTTTTTATTTATATTAGAATTAGATGGTTATATATATATATATATATATTTATTTATTTATTTTTTTATTGTACTCATGTCTTTTGTTATTTAAGGACTATCTTTTATTATTTGAGCTACTACGTGCTCTTGGTATTCTATCTTTTTGATATAATAAAATTTCTCCTCATTTTCATCTGTGGACATAGACTAAAGATTGAATCAGATAAATCATTGTATTTTTTTTTTTTGCATATGATTATTTATTATTCTTTTGAATTTCATATTAATTAATAGATAATCTTGTAGCACTATTAAGAAGAAGAAGAAGAAGAAGAAAAAAGAAGGCAGCCTGTAAGCATGATAAACCCATCGTTAGGCAGCGAAACATATATATATATATATATATATATATATATATATATATATATATATTATACTCACGTCTTTTGTTATTTAAGAACTATCTTTTATTATTTGAGCTATTGCGTGCTCTTGGTACTTCATCTTTTTGATATAATAAAACTTTTTCTCATTTTCATCCGGGGACATAGACTACAGATTGAATCAGATAAATCATTATGTTTTTTTTTTATATATGATTATTTATTATTATTTTTAATTTTATATTAATTAATAGATAATCTTGTAGCACTATTAAAAAGAAGAAGAAGAAGTAGAGAAGAAAAGAAGGCAGCCTGTAAGCATGGTAGACCCATCGCTAGGCAGCGAAACTAAGCTCCTGGTGTTAGTAGTGCGTTATTACTGCATGGGGAGCTCTGTTTTGGTTTCTATGGCTGGTAATACCTATTTTACCTTGGTATTTTGGCTATTTCCTCCATACACTGGTTGGTCGTAGTTTTACTCTATACCGTCTTGCTGTCTTTTGTGAACTTTTACTGCATATAATAATACTGGAATTAGCCACTTCAACGGGGGAAAAGAAAGAGAGACTCAGGCCCTGAAATCTACTTTCCATTCGTAAACTTTTCTTGGGTGCAAGCTCGGTGATATACACATCACAAGAATATAGTTGTAATATTATACTTTTGATTCACGAGTGACAGTAATTGAATGCTATATCTTAAAGACCATGTGCTCTTTTGCAAGTATAAATGGATTTTAAGGTCTATCTTGTTGCGGCCAATCTCCTCGTCGTCTGGTCGTCGGAAACGAGCGCCTGCAAAAGAAGTTTGTACTGATCGGAGGTGACTTCGATGGGGACCCTCCGACGGTCAAGTCAGAGAGGAGACTAGGCAACAGTAGACTAGAATTAAGGAATTCAACGAGAGAGGGTTAGAGAGAGAGAAAGAGAGAAGGAGGGATTCAGGGGGTTCGAAAAGACCTCCCAGCACTGTTGCCTTCCCCGATATATATAGTGGAGCACGGTATGGCGCCGTCATTAATGGCGCAGACAATGAAAGAATTGTCAAATCGCCGAGGACTGTCAGAGCCACCGTGAGGTTGTCAAATCGCCGTGGGGCTGTCAAATCACTAGGGTTGACCCATGTCTTAGGTGAGATAATGTCCCAAGGCGGCTGTGCCGCATGCCGGTGTCAGGACTGGCAGCCTCCAGCAGTCGTACGGCGTTTGGAGGAGCCGATCGACTATAGGTCGGCGGTCGGTTGAGGGGCGTCGGGCGGAAGCCCGAGAACCCTTCGACAGTCCGTCGGGCGCATTGTGGGAGTCGGGCATCGGGCTCCATAGTTCGATCGATGGAGAGCGAAGAGGGTCTGTCCGACCGACGTATATTCGGTCAGTCGGCGACGGCTGCCGTCGGTCGGCAGAGTCGGGCGCCGGTCATGTAGGCCCGACGGTGAGTCGGCGTGAGTGGGATCGGTCGGTATACCCCAACACACCTTAAAGTTCTCTTTCCAAATCTCTACCAAGCCTCAAGGCTTAAATCTGGTTATGTGCTTCAATTATTCATTTGTAGATCACATACTTGGAACTCTCGCTATGGTTCTTCCATTTCTGTTGAGGCTTCTGCAGAATCGCAGCAACTCTTAAACCAACTGGCAGGATTTTATCTCGATCTCTAATTATTTCTGGAACCTCGTCAACTGCTTCTCTATATAACTTCCTCAACACCAGAGAGATTAAATAGACCTTGCTTTCACCGTGGAGACTCAAAATTCTTCTCAAAATAACATGTTCTCTCTTGTTGGCCCTTCATGATAAGTAAAATACTAGAGCCAATGTTTTATGAAGAATTGAAAAATCTCTTAGTGGTTGCCCATGTTGTTCTGATCAGTTGGAAACTGTCAACCATCTTTTCATTTCGTGTCCCTTTGCATCTCAAATGTGGTGGATTCTCTGCTCATTTCTTAATGTTCTCTATTCAACTGGTAATCTAAAGAGATTTATACACTAAATTCTTGGCTGCTTGCTTTCCGAAGAATATTCGTTCCACTATTCTTATGCTACTTAGAGCTGTTATGTAGAGTTGTTGGAATGTAAGGAACTATTAGATTTTCTTAATCATTCCTTTTCCCTATCTGCAGCTATTTTCTCTGTAATGAACTACATTAATAGTTGGTCCATCCTCTGTGATCATAAGACCCTTCCAGTTTTTTGCAAATAGTGGAACCAGACCAAAAGGATTCAAAGATCAGGTGATTTTCCTTCTCTCTCTCTCTCTCTCTCCCCCTTTTTTTTTTTTGATGAAAATGGAAGAAGACTTGGGCTTCCACCAGAATTTATTATGAACTTAACTAGTCACATAAGAAGCAGGGAATTCGCAAAACCAAGTTCAGACTTATAGAACCGGAAGCAGAGGAGCATAACAGCAACAGGAACAGTGGAGAGAAAAACAATATTCCTCTTTACAATTGAGAGAGAGAAAGAAGTCTTCAACTTAGTTCCAGATGGTCTTCTTCACGAGTTCGCTTGCACAGCCAACTCCAGTATCGGAAGGATAGCATAGCTTTTCCTTCTCATGCGCATGATTAAGGCATCCTGCCGCTTTCTGTGGGTTTGGTTTTGTTCTCTCTTTAGTTGGCTGGAAACTCTGTATTGTTTTGGTCTTTCATCCCTTTGTTTTCTGGTCTCTAGCTTATTTTATGGAGACAATGATGGATATTTTGCAGCATTGTAATGTGAACTGTGTGTACTGTACGTGGATTGGTTCTCTCTCTTCTGAGTCTCCCATTAGATGCAAATGCTCTCTAGTTGCTTGGAAGCTGTGTTTGGTTTTGGTTTCTACCATTTCGTTTTCTGGTTTTTGGTTTATTTTGTGGATACGATGATGGAGTGCAGCATTCTGATGTGAACTGGACCTGTTTGCTGCTGCGTACCACACTTGGATGGGTTTCCTCTCTTCCGAGTCTCCTTTTGATAACGGCTCCTCTTGCTTTGGTTATTTCGAGGTCTTTGTTTCATATGTAAATTCTTGCCTATAGTCTTCCTTCCATGTACATAAATGTTTTTTTTTTATCTTTGATTAAAATTAAAGGCGACCAATATGACTGAAGCTCATTACTCTTCTAATCTCTCTCAAAAAAAAAAAAAGAAAAAAAGAGAGAATCTTCACGGGTGTTGCATACATGATAAATATAAACTTATAGGAAATTTATATATTTCTATACTCAAAAGTATGAAATCTGATGTTCACTGGACAAGTTGTACAAATGTTGTGCGAGAAGTTCCATATTAAGCAGGAAAAAATATTTTATAATTTTGATGTATCTATTAGTATTGAAATTTTTGTATACACTGCTTATTTCTTTATAAAACAAAGATAGGTTATGTTTGTTGGATTAGTTGTTTCCTTGAATATACGCACATATTCAAAATATTGTTTTCTCTAATAATATATACACCATTTATGACCAACATTTTATAATAGTTGAATATAGTATAGCTACTTATGAATTGTAAAATAATTGAACTTACTAGCAAATCAAAATGCAAGAAAAATCTATGTAATTATAGAATATTGATCAAAGATTTTATATATTGATAGGATGGTGAGGCATACCATTATCCCAAGCATTACAATGTAACAGGACATCTTAATGGACATACCATGATGTCCCAAGTACGAGGACGTATGGTATTCCATTTTATGAAAAAAATCAGAACCATCCGTTCTACAGTATTTAAAACCTTGACATCGATCAAATTAATAGCTTAATTTTTTTTCAATCAACATTAAAATGATAAGATAATTTAATTTTGACTTCCTTTATCTTCCATATATAGTGACATGCACTGGATTCCCTTTTTTTTTTTTTTTTTTTAAATATAATTCTTAATGATTGCAGGCGGCAACAGCGACGAAGATTTCAGGGAATGGCCACTTGCACAAATATGCTCAGATGCCATAGCTATCTGGATCTTCTCTTTCTCCATCCGAAGGTGTTGAACTCGTTAACATTTTTGCGGCACAAAAGAATGGACCAGGCAAGTGGGGTAAGATTATTTGTCATTAGCATGGCAAGAGTCATCGTAGCTAAACTATTCTTTGTTTTCTTCTCCAACGAGCAAGGTTAGAGTTCCAAAATCCTGAGGTTGAAGGAGGAGAAAGTAGAGTAAGTAGATGAGAGAGAGGGGGGCAAAATATGAGAAATCAGGAAGAAAGAAACTAAGGGTTCCCCCCGCAGGGGAGAAAGCTTCAAGTTGGGATGGGTGCGGGCAATTTTGTTCCAATATCAAAAGATATCCTGAATCTAAAAAAAATATCAAAAATACAAATAACAAGGTGCAAATGAAAACTGTGGATAATTTCATGCAACAAAACAAAGAATATAGGAGAACTATAATGTATTCTTTTTAAAGAAGCTCATAAGCATTCAATGGTAGAGTTGGAGTATTTCCTTTTTTTGATGGAAGAAAAGAAAAACTGCTTTCCTAGGGCAAGATCAGCTTCCATCAGGGAGTGCAGGAGGAGCAGTCATGACTCCAAGGGTGCAGAAGTGCCAACCAAATAAGTACAAATCAAATAACCCTCGCTGCATTGTATATCATCTTAAACCCAGCAAAACCTTCAGTCCAGCTTTGAACAAAAGGGAACACACCAAACATTTGTAAAAGATTCTTTGGTCAAAGAATCTTTGTGCTTCTCGAAGAATCTAAATTGCAACAAGAGGTTTCCCAGACAATTAAGAACTAATGCACAATAGCTCTGTGCTCCTAATGAAATGGCTTGGCTCTTGCATGTGGCAACCCATGCAGCTATTAAGCAACCCAGCCAAAAAAAGGAGGGGTACCATCCAAGTATGAAAGAGATGAGATTTCTTAAAGACTGTAATATCATGTAGGATCATTTTATCACAACAGTAAACCTAATTTGCTCTAGAGTTCTTATATCTGGTTTTCATTTGGCATCCAACTTTTCCCTTTATTTTTTTCCCCTGATTTTCAATTGATAACAGCCAATAACCTTCAAATGACCCCTTTTACTAATCAAAACAGTGTCTTAGTAAGTATTATAACTTTCAGATAGCAGTGACTGTCTTAACGCAACCTCTTTCTTCTGATGAAGTAGAAAACAGGAGCCCTGTCTGCAAAAACTAATCTTCCATCATCAGTTTGGAATTCATATTGCCATGCCGGGCCAAGAAACCACGACATAGCCATTCCACCTAGCAAGCCACCCAGCTGAAATCATACATGCAAGGGTGTTACATCTGAGCGTGCAATCATCCAATTGAGAACTCAATAAAAGCTAAAATTTATGGGGACTTACATGACCCCAGTTGTCAATACCCTTGGAGAGAAGCCCGAGAACCTGTGGGAGGGACTTGTCATAAAAGAACAAAGCTTGACATGCATACAACTTATGACAGAAGCTAGTAAGTGATTACCATGTTTAAGGCAATGACTTGTCCAATGTACTTTAAATCCTGCTTTCCACCCCCAGTGAGGCCTCTATGTCTCAGAACAAATACAGCAAAAGAACCAACCTGTATGTGTGTATATATATATATATTATGAACATGACATTACTAAGTATGCTTTCGGAACAGGAAAAGAAGCAGCTATTTAACGGATATATATGCCTTCCAAACTGAACAAACAAAGATTGACCATGTAAACATATGATAGAGGCAAGGTTTGAAAATTGGACCACATCATGATACATAATGGTTCTTTCCAGTATGTACCACATGCCATACTGCATCATGTCAGCAAAACATGAGTAGATACAAGAGCATACTGCAGTATATACCATATTGGTACATGACTGGTATGCCACTATCTATGGTACCTACTGGTATGTACCACATGCCATACCTCCTCATATTGGTAAATTATGAGTACATAAGGGGTGTACAGTGGTACATACCATGTTGGTATGTTACTGGTACACCCCCGTAACCATGGTAGAGGATAAGAAGATGGTAGATATGAACTTTACAATTAATATCAACAAAGTTCTGATAAAAAAACAGACAGCAGCATAAGGAAATTATCACAGAGTTATATCCAAATAGAAAATGTATGTATTATAAAGCCCAATTGTAATCTAAAATGAGCTCACTAATGGCAGGCAAATAATCAAATCCACAGAGGTAACGCCTTTTATATAACCACAGATGTGGGGGATCATGTATGTAAAAGATGGGCAGTATATAAAAAGCTACAACAATTGAGTGAAATGTTATCAAACAAGAAAAAGGAAAGGTGAATAAGTAGTTTAAGTAACCAACTGCGAAGATAAATTTACAAACTACAAGTTCAAGAAAAGCATGTAGAAGAATGCTAGTAATTAACAGAGAATAACCTAATGAATAATTTCCACAATAAAATTATGTATTGTTGAAGACAAAACTCTCAAACTATGGTTATGGCATAACACATCTTAACAATTGTTCAATATATTAAATTTGATTCACTTAGATTATTAGCAAAGTATACCCAAGTCAAGATATATTGTTGTCCAAAATCCAAGCCCACTTTTTAAAACAATGGGTATAAATATGTTAACGGACCCACGAAGCATAAAAGGCATAACTAAAAATATACTTACTAAAATATACTTACTAATCCAAAAATAGCTCCGGATGCACCAACAGCAGGAGAATGACAGAACCGATAGCTCATCATGGAACCTAGTTTCTTTGCAAAATTTGAATCAGAACTTAAACCAAAGTGGAAGCCACAGTTGCATGAACACAAACAGTTTTATCTTCCAAAGCAGGCATATGAGTTGTTACTTGTTATTGCTGAACTGAAGTAAATTGCAAGAAAACGTCTAGGCCCACTTAGTTTCTCGACAATGGGACCAATGGAGTTCAAAGAAAAACAGTTGACCTGTACAAGCATATCAATTAAACTCATGATTTTAACATATACTAAGACCAACGAGTTCTAGAAGACACACCATGAGGTGCCCAATATTTGCATGCAGAAATGATGATGTAGCAAATCTCCATAGTTGTCCTTTATCAATCAGGCTATTGACCTATGTACACAATCAGATAGTCATTCCTTAGTCAGGATAAGCTTCACATGGAGAGGTTATCTGACATTTCTAACCTTAGCTCCCCACAAAAGCAGCTTTCCCTGGGTTGCAATCTGAGCTGCATAAACTCTGTGAAAACAGGAAAAGAGTCAAGACACTTAAAATGCTACTACCTGACATGAGTCGAGATGATATGATGTAGAAGAGCGACATCAGATTAACAAGAGAAGTAGCAAGGAACCAAAGAGGTAATTTAGCTTGACAACCATAGAAATAGATAAAATTAGTTTTACTCATTTTCACTGTCATTATATTTAATAAAAAACTTGGTGGATGCAGTTAAAAAGTGGTTGCAAGAAAAAAGGGAATGAAGATAAAAAAGCCTTATTAAGTTCCATTTCTCCATCTACTTTTCAGCATAAATTTTGTTCACTAGTCTTACTGATTCCCTTCAGCTGAATGCATCTGTTAAAAATTATGTTTAAATTCTATTATTGATGGTTACATATGTAAAAGATGAGGTAATTGCTCTCTCTCTCTTCTCTTTCTCAATGTCACTGTGTCTGTATCTGTAACTGTTTTTCAACTTTCAAAAGAAGTCAATGACCTATGTTATCCGGCCCTTCTCACACTGATATGACACTCTGACATATCCCAGTAAGAAGAGAGCCTTAGATGTTAAAAGGATCCGTTACACCAACATCTGACATGAACCCGAATACCTGTAACATGGTTGATGACTTAAATTTGTCCTAAAGATGATGAACATGGACTCCCACTATCAAAATTTCTCATATTCTTCTTTCATCTAAACTCATTCCAAGTCTAGAGGAACTCTGAATGTTGCTCTTGAGTTGCGTTAGGGCAAATAACAACTGACCCAGTATGTCTCCCTAGTGGCCATCTATTCTTGTGGGCTCCTCCTGCCTATAGTTGCCTTAGACAGGAATTTGGTACCATTTCATAGACAAGTGCCACCAGATTGACAGTCCTAAAAACCGGTTTAATGCATCCATGAAGCCCTATCATTTTAGTGTTGCACATCAAATCAAATCTCATTTTGTAAGAAAAGGTTCCATGAAGCCCTATCAGTTTAGTGGTACACATCAAACTCAATCTCATTTGGGTAGAAATGTTTAGGATGATCTTTTCTCTTTTATTCCTCCAGTAAGCATAAGGTTTGATAAGGCAGAGTTTCAAGGAAGCCATTACAACAAGCATTATCACAATGAGAGAGTATGATAATTAAAAGCTGCATCCTAGACTGATCTTACGCTTCTAATAGTCTGACTCCATCGTATTGAGCTAGAAATTCAGCTAGAGGCTACTTTTTAGCTTCATCACAATTATCCTCCTTTCATATTTTTATCTGCTTATTGTTACAGTTGTTATTCTAGCAAAATTGGCATGAAGTATCAAGTTTGGTGCTCGAATCAAATTTGCTGTAGACAATAATTATTGTAATTAAATTTTCATTAGCGGATTTAAGAGAAGAAAGTTATGAAAACTGACATTTGATTAACCTACCTACTATGAATTTGGAATTCAGAAGTTGTAATTGTCTTGTAGCAGTTACTATCGACCAATAAAACTTATAGCATCAATAATAGTCGGTTACTTTAACGTAAGATATGATCCAAAAAGGTTTTAACAATGTTTCCACCAATGGCTCTCAACATGAAACCATCGTATCCTTTCTGAAGCTTAACTAGGGAGATTTAGGGCAAGAAAGGAGCCTAAACATGATGGGATTTTGTTGTAGGTGTATGTGTATCTAGTGGCCTTTGATCACTGGATTCAAGGATCAAAATAAAGGGAAATTGAGATTTCTTTGGTTGAACCTCAAAACTTACACCAAACAATGATGTAAATCCGAAATTAACCAAAGCAAATAGTGTTTGCTCAGTCTGATTTTCAAATATGTTCTCAAGTTGATACATGATGTGTGCTTGGTAACGGACAATAACATACATGAGCCCTCTAGGCACTCCATAGGGCACTATGTGATGTGAGGGACCTCATTTCTAGTCTCCCATGTCAAAAACATGATTGGCATTGTTCAATATTATATATAGTCTATAGATGTACTCTTTCATTCTTTTGCCATATCATTGCTACCAATATGTTATATCATCTCAAATCTTGGTAATGTTCAATACCATATATATCAACTATTCCAGCAACCTAATTGTGTTTCAGTCTCTAATTTTATCACATATGTTTCAATGCATTTAATCGCAAGTTATGCAGTGCTATATAATAAACTAGCAAAACACAGTCAGCATCAGGACAATACCCAACCCTATTTCTTCCAAAAAAACACAGCGTCAGGACAATATAACATAAGAAAGAGGGAAAAAAAAGGACGCTAAAACAGGCCATAGCAGGGCAATCGAGACCCTTTGTCACTACGGTGCGTGGCATGCACACACCATACTGATCTTTGGTTGACATGTGAGACACAATCAGACTGAACTATTTGAAACCTTGTTCCTAAGTTTAAACTTATAAACCACAGAGCCAAACTGAACACTATTTCCTGGAGCAAAGTATTAAAGAAGGGGAAAAACAATATATGATAGCAAATATAAGATCTCATCTTTATTGACTGTAGTTAGGGCCACAGGCACACTAATCAAATGAAAAAAAAAAAAATAGGGATAACTGCATCCTCCAACAGATAGCCCATATATGCACTGGTAAATGTACATTCCCCATAAAGCATCATCTTGGAATTTTTTTGTAAAAGAGCATGCATGCCTAGTCCATTTTCCTTTCAATAAACCTGACATATCAGTTTTGAAATAAATCGACCAATAAATTCATGCAAAAGAACAAGAATCCTTGTATGAACATTCTACATTCCACATGCAATAACTAAAGTTTATTATTGGTTGCTGAATCTGAGTATTAGAAAAAAGACAGGCTAGCTTAAATTGAAAGATTTTACCCATTTATTCTAGACAAGTATCAAAAGGTACATCATTAGCTAGATAAACAAGGACCTTTTAGAGAACTCTGCATGGAGGATTTCAAAGTAAAAGTTAACAAGTAGCTGTCCCATGTTATTTCTAAGCAGCTTTTGTTATTTATAACATGAGTTGAAGAAAATTCCCTATAAATAAAATGATCAAGTAGAAAAATGGGAATAATACAAGTCAAAATCATGGTAAGAAGTGATTGTATTTGTTTGGTTTAAAACTTGGGACTCACAAAACATTAAGGGCGAGAAGAACATTGGTCCATAGCCTTCCATCAAAAGCATTCCCTTCAGAACCCCTAAACTGCAACTTGCCCTTATGTATGTATCTCTTTTCAGATTCCTTCCCGCTGAAGAACGAAAAGCAAGACGAACATGATGCTGATAAAGTGTCAGCTATTGTTTCAAGAAAAGAATATTTCTTTACTAAATACGGTCTCCTACACCAAATATCCTTGGTTCCAGGCAAGTAATCAGAACGATAAGCATCCTGCTGATTGCAAAAGTGACAGTGAGAATCAGAAATATGTAGGACATAGGACATGCAAAAATAAATGTGTGAAGCATCCACATTCTTTAAAATAAACTATTTATAACAAGCTTATTTCAGAAAAACAATATGGACCAGAACTTCAATTTCAGTTGAAGTGCATTAACAATGTATTTCTTTAGTTAACTAGATTCTGATAATAAGAGTATATGTTTGAATGTCAAGAAAACACAGTTATGGCAATTGATCTGCCAGATATATGAACAAAAAACCTCAATGTTAATCCTTGTAGTTTACACCTCTTCAAATCCAAGATATTTCAAGAACATAAGGCACTTCTGAATTTAAACAATTATGTTAGACCTCCCATGTGCTCTAACACTTAACAGTGTCATGTAGCTATATTTTGTCATTGGGTAGCTTTATTAGTTATGCATGATTTTTTATTAAAAAAGAAAACATACATAACCTCACATAATAGAAAGTGGACAGTCAGAGGAAGACAAAATCATATTTCATTTAAAATACTGGAATTATCAGAAAATAATGATTTCAAGGACATAGTTATGCTCGTAAATAACAATGTGTAGGCAGATTTCAGTATCCTGAAAAACAAAACTACAAAGCCATAACCAAAATTGATAACCAGGGGCTATTACAGTATAATTATGTCGTTATCATTGGACATAACAAGCAGAAGCATTGAAATTTCAAAGATAGAAGAAGGCACATCTAATAAGGTTAAGGCCAGCTTGATAGGACGGAATGGTGCCTACTGAGCATTTTGTGAGCATTCACATTTTCTCAGCTTAAGGGAAACTTGTTAGAAAATGGCAATAATGGCAAAAGGTTGAATATTTAAGAGTAGTGATCTATGAAATGGATTCAAGCATACAAAAAAATAAAGCAAGGCAAATGTAAGAATGCTAAGGTGAATGTTTGGTAAAATTATAAAGGATGGATTGAGGATAACTCGATAAGTCGATGAATAGGAGATGAATTGATTGAAAACAAAATCAAAAGAAAGTAATTGAGACTGTATGGACTTAGTAAGGCAAAATTAAAGCAAAGTGCATGATTTTTGTTTAACAATCAAGGAAAAAGGAGGGAAAGACCTGAGATAACATGGATAAGTTGGTAAGAGTTTAAGGTCAAGCATACTTGTTTTGGATGAGAACATGGTGCAAATAGCAAATTTGATATCATGTTTTCAACTAGTACTTTTACCTTAATTATAGTTAGCTATATTAACAGAAGGGATGTCTGGAAAAGGCACAATAGTCTCACAAACACATGCATGGCATGCAAAGCTAGATTTAGCTCATTTAATATGGATAGTATACTAGGGCACATATGATGGATGATCGATTAGATGTTTCATGTCAGATTTCAGATAATATAGCTTAAGAGCCATCACATGCAAAAAACGAAGTGAAGCCAAACATTGTTGTCCGAGTTAATTATCCAAGTGAGTTCATTTTTATCATGGAACAAATGCAAGAAAGTGAAGGACATGGAAATAATTAAAGCTTTAAAGCGAATTCAATAAGAAGACATGGGCCACAAGTATATGAAGCTCACAAAAGCATGCACACATTGACCTAATAGTTGGTAAGGAAGATACAGTAGAGAACTGAGATAGTGAATATGACCATATTATTGCATCGTAGGTTTCAACACTTCCCTAAAGATCCACAGTTATCAGAAGGCAAAAAATAAGAACCAGATAAAAGAATATTTCCACACCAATTTCATAAATGGTAAAGATGTATGTTAGTTGGCTATTTGTAGCATCCAAATAGTCTATTGACAGCAGCAGCTGTACAGGATTAACAACATCAAAAGAGCTCGAAATGCCAAATGTAAACTGAAAAACAAAGTATATCTTAATCCATACAAGATGGTATAGCTGGATGATAATATGATTGCTTCACAATACTTCCCTAAATGCTCAACTGGAGGTTGCTGTAACGATGGTCAAAAAAAAATGAAGCCCTAGTGGCACACATTTTTCTTATGGAAATCATTGTGTCAATGATTGTTTAACAATGCTATCTAAAGTTCTTTACTGGAAACTACTGTCAGGATCGTATTAATATGATGATATGTCAGCTGATGTCACAGAAGAGCTATTTTTGTGATTTTGATGTCTCACATATGGTAAAGGCAGAGATCAAACTAAAAAGTCATAGCAAGACCTGAAATAGCAAATTATGAATCATGACATCAGTCATATGCAAATAAGAAAGTGATCTTGTCCAACGGAAGGGTTAAAAATTGTACTTTTTACCAATCCACAACCAAGTGAGATATCTCCAGGCAGAGTACATAGGTTTCTACCACCGCATCATGTGTGCCAGTCCATGACCACCATGAAACAGCATCAACCTATACAAAACTTGCACATACCCATATTCTTTCCCATGAGATGTGCCACATGACTAATGCAGCATGGAAAAGTATAGTACAGTATGATAAGGTACCAGATCATGGCCACTGTGGGTGTCATATGCAGTATTTTAAATCCCTGGTCCATCTCTATTATGCTCTTCAACTACCTTCATGGCTTATGAAGTGCCCATTGGAATAGAGGTATTTTGGGGACATGTTCAAGTTCAAAATATCAGTCCTGCAGCGAAGAGGAACTGGAAAAGGAAAGTGGCATCTTAAAGACAATCCACACATTGTAGAAGTATTTGACAAAAGCAGATCAAGAAGACGGTGAGCTCTAGTGTGTCTTCTTTCCCTAGTGTGTCTTCTTTCCGTGAAATTTATCAAAAAACAGACTAATCATATCTGTCAATATTAGGTAATTTTTGTCTAATGACAAGTAACTTATTTTAAATAGCTCATTTTATTATGAATATTCTATAACATAAAAATCGTTAGATTTAGGGATCAGTAATGGTAAGCCAATTGGTTATTCGTGGTTGTAATAGTTAAGATACAGATTTTTTTTTAAGGTGTATGGTTATAGGTAGATATTGTAGAAATGTCATTGCCTGCAACTATAATTTAGTGGGTATTTGGTAAAAGGAAAGTTGCTTTCAGTGTTGTTAACTGTATACAACTAACTATGAACGTGAAGAGAATAGCTTTGTTGGCAAATATTCTTCACTAAATAAAGAAACAGGAGCTTCGGATTTACTCAATTACACCAAATAGCCTGTTTCTCCTCTGGAACAACTTACTGCACATATTTTATCCCATCAAAAAATAAGGTACATAACATTTGGTATCAAAGCCTTGACCTGATTTACTTCTAAGGTATTGGAGTTCTTGGCATCAAGGCATGATGATTTCAAGATAATGAGATGCCTGTGGGGGAATTGATGGAGGGACAATGGCACTTTAGAGGACCACTGAACAAAACTGTGTCATAGCTAAGGAAATGGATTCCTTAAATGAGAAAATTCAGATGTTAGTGGCAGCGATGTCATACACACCATAACCAATGAGGCTCAGGGTTATTACCTATTCATAGAAGATGAGTCATTCAAGTGCCTGATTTTATTAATTCCATCCATTTCATTCCTTGAAGTTTTCATGAAGAGATATTTTGTTTTGATTGTATTCATAGTGTTCTATAAAAGAGAAGCTTGCATGATCATCTGTCATGCAAATGAAAGAGAGAAGAGATAGGTTGAAACTAAAGCATTGAAGGCTTGTGATCCTGGAGGAATTGTGCATTTCTGCAATTTGACCTTGAGGACAGGGTTACCCAAATGAACAGGAATGTCATATCCTTGTTTTGTTAGAAAAATACATCTAAAAAAATATAGGCATCAGTGGTGGAGTGCCAAGTGGGACTGTATACTTTAATGCACTTCAACCTTGAGGACAAGTTCATCTTGAGCGCACCAAGACATTATATGCTTATTTTACAAGAAAATATTAGATTTAAATTAATAGACCAAAGAATATAACAGAATGCATTGAGCACATGCCCTTTCATCATATGAAGGGTTAGGACTTAGGAGGTTTAGTTCTCCTCAGTTGAACCAAACTGGATGTCCAATTTTTCTCAAGTTGATAAAACTATAAAATTGCATGTATGTTTCTTCTATTAGCGAGGAAATCTAGCGGGATTGGGGCAACATCTATAGATGCATGAAAGGAAGGTGGCGTGCGAAAATAAATTCGGCCTACAAGAAATAAGGAAGAAAAGCTTCAATTTGAAGAGTAATTCTGCCGCAGTGGATACAGTTGCACCATGGTAAGAGACAAGAAACACCAGGACACTTCTTTTCCTCACGTTCTACTCTTTTTCACCGATAGATTCATCTCTACACAACTTTGATCACAGTCTACCCAATAAGTTCCTCACAATCTTGCCTAGGTGAAAATATCAAATCCACCATCACTATTGCGACAGTTCTCATTCAGAGATGATTCAATTCGACCGAGATTTCTAAAACAAAAGCAACATTTAGTGGTATATTTCAGAGAGAGGGAGAGATAGAGGGGATGGGTGGAGTTTGGGTTTTGTACCGGCGGGGGAGAGCAGAGGAGAAGGGTAAGGTGGGCGGGGAAGTGTCCGCGGAGGAGGTCGCCCAGCCGCAGGGCGGAGGCGACGGTGATAAGATGCGCGGGTGTGACTCCTCCGGTAAAAGAGGAGGGCGAGGAGTTGGAAGCCGGCAGCCAAGGACGCGAGGGAATCGAGAACATCCTCTCCGAGTCCAGCGACGGTCTGAAGCCAGCCGGAAAGGCGCTGTGAGGCCCCAATGCACCTATAGCCATTGGTCACCAGTGCAAGTAAGAGCCGCAAGGCTGCAAATGGCCGGGTTGACCCGCGACGTAATCCGATCCGACCCACACAGATCCGATCCGAATCATTTTAAAAGATTCATGAATTTAAATTAGATTTTAAAATTAGATCTATTCTATTTTACAGATTGGATCTGAATTTACTGAATTTTGATCTAATCTGATCTAATTCGATCAGTAAAAATTTTTGAGTTGATTTGGATCTTGAAATATATAATCCGATCCAATCCAATCCGACTCGATCCGAACCCATCCTTTATCTCTCTTTCTTTCTATATTACATGAATGTTAATTTTGATCGATCTTGCTTTAATGTCTGTTATTTTTTAAAAAATATTCTATTAATTTTTAGATCTTTATCTTTTAAAATTTTATTAAAATATTTTAAATTTGGATTAACCAAGTCAGGAGAAATATGAGGAAAATGTGATTAGATTTTTTGGATTTTTGGATGAAGAGTGTGAGACATAAGAGTTCTAATAGTCTCGTATATCAAGAACAAAATTTATAATGCAAATAAGATTTATTTATAGATCTTCTACTTATCGATCTTATTATTTATAACTCAGATCCAAATCGGCTCAGATCCGAATCCGAATCCGAATTGAACCCGTATTCATAGATCAGGGCTGGGTTATATATGAATCCGACTCGACTCGAATGATCCATTGGATCAAAAAATTTAATCATGGACCAGATCCGATCTGATCTGATTTTTTATTAGACTAGTTTTGGATCCAATATTTAGACCTGATCAAGAAATTAAGTTGGATCAGAGTCACTCATGATCCGATCCGATCCAACCCATTTGCACCCCTAGGTGCAAGTGAACCGGGGCAAATCGTGAAGCATATGCATGGTGGAGAGCATGCAATCGAGAATTCATGAAATACAAGAGGTAACATGGCGTGTTATCCACCGTGGGATTTGTGCGGTCCAATTGCACTCGGTGCATGCAATATGGCGGCCAAGTTTAGACCCCTAGCCAAGCATAATGCTATATATATATATATATATATATATATGTACAAAGTAGTAAGTAATTATATTATTTTAATATAAATATAATCAATAAAATTAGAAAATAAAAGATCCTACAAGACTTACGAACAAGCCTCATTCTATCATCAAGTTCAGTCTCTGATGTACTTAACAATATAAATTGCAACTCAATTTGCCGTACTGTTCGCCTTCTGAAATAGACATTATAATGAAATCACGCAAAGAAGTCTACATGCCATGTATCCAAAAAAAAAAAGAGAAATCCAGATGTCATGGAGGAGTGGATAGACCTTCAACTGCTTCGTGTCATTTTGGATATAGTCAATAATGCAGGCAGAATCTCTCTCTATGAATATCTTCTTTGCTTGCAACTCCTGCTTGGCATAAATGATGCCCGTCCAGACAGTTCAAAGCTTAGCTTTTGAAACAAAAAGCTCAAAAAGATATAAGCCCCCTGTTACCAACAATCTGACGTCTGAATCTTGGATGACATAACCAGTACCCCCTACTATTTCTAACACTACTATCAAAATTAACCTTAATAAATTCTTAAGGAAGAAGCTCCCAGAACATGAAAATAACTCTTCAGATTACCACATAAATAGTATGGGAGTACCAAAAATCAGAAATATCAGAGAACAAACTGATAGTGTTGAATCAATCATACTGCATAGCCAAGTAAATTACTCTCTAGTATTCAGTGTGCAAGCACCATCTCAACTTCGAAGACCAAGCTGCTCCTATATAGTTAGATTTGACAGTGACATATGCCATTCTATCCCCCAGATACAGATCAACCCCAAAGCCGTAATCCGATGGGCAAAAATTTTTATTCAAGTTAGCCCTCTAGCGATGGGATGAAGACAATAGGCGGTGAAAAAATGAGCCCAGTTAACGCCTCCTAATCTCTCAAAAAATAATCTTTAAAATATTTAAATACTTTTTGTATTTATTTTAGTGAAAAATGTATGGATTGTAGGACTCTCTTGTCCTCTGAGTCTTCAATAACTATTGTTCCTTATCCAAGTAAAACTGTTGAAAAAATATTTTTAATCACTCAAAAATATCATTTTATGTCTCAAAAAAATTTTCTAATATTGAAATATGTTTTTTTAAAAATTTATTTTATAGAAAATATATTGTTGGAAGCTCTCTCATCCTTTCTCTCTCGAATACTTAAAATAAATTGATAAAGAAATAAAATTGCTACAGGGGATAACTAGCTGATCTTGATTGATGTCAAGGAGAAAACTCTTCAGTTATGGCTAGTTTGCTTGCGTCGGTCCTTGTCGAGATGAAAATGGAATCTTATCTACCCATGATTTTTGACGATGGTCATGCATAAAAGCCAGCACCAAATCATGATAACTCTAATAACATACCTAAAATCGCCAGCTGATAGCTTATGCGGTGGTATCGATATGCAGAGCAAGATCTTCATAGATATGACCACCTAAGGTCGGCTATCGAGATAGATGTGGTCGAGGTAAAACCGCCGCTAGAGCTTTATCCGATCATCTACAAAAAAATCCTCATCGGATAGCATTCTATGGTTCCGGACCTCCAGGGCGGCGGCGTTGAAGCGGTTGACGTAAGCTCGGATGGATTCTCCCTCCTTTTGCTTGATGTTGATGAGGGACTCCGAACCTCGCCGGAGACTCCGGCTGCTGACGAAATGAGCCACGAACTGGTGACTCATCTGGTCAAAGGAGAAGATTGTATCCGACTTCAATATCGAGTACCAATTCCTTGCTGCTCCCTTCAAGGTAGACGGGAAAGCTCGACACAAGATGACGTCTGGCGCGCCATGGAGCAGCATCATGGTCCGAAAGGCCTCCAGGTGATCGACCGGATCCGAGGTCTCATCGTAGCTCTCGAATTGGGGGAGCTTGAAGTTCGGCGGGATTGGTTCCTGCATGATCATTTGAGAGAAAGGAGGGTTAGTGCAGATGTCCTCACCATAAGCAGTGGGAGCGCGGCGGAGCTCTTCGATCCGTCGGTTCATCTCCTGGAATCTCTGATCCAGGAGGTCCTCTCGATTGCGGGCCTCGAAGGTCTTCTGGTGGAGCGGAGACAGAGATTCTCCGAGGGTTGAATCATGATCGGACGGAGGACTCTCCGCCTTCTGTTTTTCTTTTCTGGGAAAGACAGGGCGGCTGGCCCATGTGGCCCATCCGGTCGTCAGATTCTGGAACTTCGACGATGCTCTTTCCAGCCGCACCGATGCCTGCAGCTGCTGCGGCTGCTGCTGCATGGCCTGCACTACTTCGGTGAGGCCTCTGACCTATTGAACCAGCAGGTCAAACTGCTCCATGCCGACTGCCGTCGCCAGAGGAGGAGGAGCCTGGGAAACCGGAGATGAGGCCGGGGCTTGCGGAGCTTGCTGAGATCAGGCCGCGGAGGCCGTTGACCGCCTGGTGGATGCCCTTCGGGGAGGCATCAGGTGGAGATCAGGCAGGCAATCGGAGGAGGAGATGTCAGAGAAGATGATCGGAGGTGGTCCCATTGAGCGCTCTTTTAAGAATAAGGGTACTGCGAAGACACAGTGTCCTTCCTCTAGCGCCAATCCTGTTGATGCAAAAATCCACCGACGTCGGAGAAGCTGAAGTCGAGGGAGTCGCGGTCGCCATCGGGACCTGTAAAGAAAGTCTAAACCGGAGTTGGGGTACTCCGGCAAGACCCTCCGACGCTCAAGTTAGTTCTCTGCCTCAACAAGAATGGAGTGCTCGAACCAAAATTTTAGTAGAGTTTTTTGATAGAGATTAGAGCTCAAGGAATAACATATCTGGGGGTCCCCTTTTTATAGGTGGAGGGCGTAACAGATTGACAGCGACGTCTGTAACCGTCTGGTGGTGGGCCGTTTGGGGCCATGAGGAGTTTGTTACGGAGAGTAGTGGAGTGGAGTCGTGGCCATCGTCATGGCCTGCCACGTGGAGCCTGTTGTGGAGAATGGAGTGATGTCCGTTGTCGTGACTTGCCAGAGCATGATGGAGCCATGTGGGATCCGTTATAGGAAGTGGAGCAGAGTCGCGGCCATTACTGTGGCCTGCCAGGGAGTCCAGGCCTGTCGGCCGAAGCTCGGTTGGGGTTTCTGATGGAGAGGGGTAGCTCTCCGTCTGAGAGGAGCTCGGATGTTGCTGGCGAGCTTTCTACCGTTGGGTGCCTTGGGCGCTAGCACTGCAGGCAAAGGTCATCTGCTGTAGAAGCTCGGTCAGGGGCTTTCTGTGGATGAAGTTCAGTTTCACGCAGAATCCGACAGAAGGTCGACCGGCAGTGGATGTCGGATGGCACTGGAGAGGTTCACCCGCTGGAAGGGTTCGACTGTTAGAGCCCGTGCGTCGTAGGAGTTCGTCCGAAATCTGTCCGCTACAGAAGTTCGATCGGAGTCTGGTTCCCGTAGAAATCCGAATGGAGATCATTTGTTGAGGAAGCTCGGTCGAAGCCTGCCTGCAATAGAAGTTCGGAAGGAATTCGTTCACAAGGGAAGCTCGGGTGGAGGCTTACAGTAGAAATCCGACACGGACCACTCGTAGTAGAAATTTGAAGTAGACCACTTGTAGTAGTAGCTCGGAGTAGATCGCTTGTAGCAGAAGCTCGGAGTGGATCGCTTGTAGCAAAAGCTCGGTGTAGATCGCTTGTGGTGGAGGCTCAAAGTCCGGCCCTTGTAAGAATTCGGATGAGGTCTACCTGCAATGGGAGCTCAGGGCTGAAGTCCGGCTCCCGTAGGAGCTCGGACGAAGTCTACCTGCAGTAGGAGTTCGGGGAAGAAGTCCGGCTCCCGTAGGAGCCTGGATGAAATCCAAAAGGCGGTCGACCGTCGTAGAAACTTAGATGGAGCCCGTCCGTCGTGAAGATCTGCTGTTGGAAAAGTTCGGCCACTGACGAACTGACGTAGTTCTGAAAGAAATTTGAATTGGAGTCGATCAAATCATGTCGGAAAAGATCCGAAAGGGGTCCGGAGAACGGTTGACCCTTGTAGGAGATCGGCCGATGGTAGAATCCAGAGAGCACTTGGAGCGGCCTGATGGACAACTGAAGAAGCTTATCGCTGGAGAAGCCCGGGAGATGCGGCAGGAGTTCGTCCGTCGGGGGAACCCGATCGATACTTGTGGAAGAAGCTGTGGGAGTTTATCCGTCGGCAGAACTTGGGAATATTGCGGAAGCTCGACTGTCGGAGAGGTTCGGAAAGATGTTGCCCAAGGTTGGACTGTCGGAGAGGTTCGGAAAGATGTTGCCCAAGGTTCGGAAAGGTTACTCCCGGTACAAACTTCGGCTGGGGGGTATTTTATACCCAACAACTACAATACAAATATGCAAGTAAAGATTTTTTTTTTGGATAAATCCATGCAAAAAAAATATAGTAAATACTAGTCAATTAGTATTTGAAAACTCAAGATTTCTAGAGTCTCGAGAAGGTAAGATCATCGAATATAGCTTAAGATATTCTACAAATATCTTTTTTATTGGAGCACGATCCCGGCTCCTCCCACGGACCTTTGGTGCAGCGGAACCAGCAACGAATAGATCTAGAGACTTCTGAACACGATCCAAGGCCCTTGACGAAATCAGCCTGGTTGCTGCCTTCTTCGTCAGCCTTTCGTTCCAGATGAAGAACGCCTTTGAAATCACCTCTAAAAAATCTAAGATCTGGTACCCAACCAGATCAGACCTGGACCGAGGTTCTCCAATTTATAGATCTTGAATCAGGGTATTCTAGATGGGGAAGAAGATAGATGGAGACAGACCTCGCAGATCTGTCCTGCTGCAGCCTTTTTGTAGATCTGTTGATGGAGATCTCACCCGCACCTCAAACGACCTCAGATCAACTCCAGATCTGAGAGAGACTTGTACCAACCTCTTCTCAAGAGATTTCAGATCCTGGACCTGATGTTTGGATGCCTGCAGGAGGGGGAGAGCAGATCTGGTAGGCGGCTGCAAGGGGGATGGGGCTAGCGCCTCCCTTCCTTTCTTTCCTTTTATGGACTGGCGACAAGAAACCCTAGGGTTTCTTGCTCCTGGTGCATGGAAGATTGCTGGAGAGAGAGGGAGAAGAGAGAGAGAGACTTGGGAGAAAGAGTCATCTATTTTTTTGGCTCAATCAAACCTATACAAGTACATGTATATACAAACATCGGGTCAAGTGATCCAAACCCAAAACTTCCTTGACCAACTCTATGGAAGATTAGGTTAACCCAAGCCCATGTACACCCATGACTCAACCTAATCTCATCTACCCTGGGCCCAGACCTGACCTATAAAGAGTTGGTCCCTTGAGGCCCACATAACCTAGACCTCAAGAACCCGAAAGGCCCACAGCCTTTCAACCTAGGGCCCAACTAGCCCTAGAATCTCCATGAAGCCCTCATGAATGATGGACCTTGACCTTAGCCTTGATCCCCTGGGCCTTGGGCACACCACCTGGATCATAACAATCTCCACCTTGGTGTCCCAAGGCCTCAACCAGCTCCACTCTGTCCTTACGACTGTAGACCCATTTGCAGCCAATGGACCTCTTCCCCTGTGGCAACTGCACCAATTACCACGTCTGGTTCTGGTGGAGAGACTGCATCTCCTCAGACATCGCCTGGACCCACCGCTCTCTGTCCTGGCTCTCAATAGGCTCCTGATACGTATATGGGTCTCCATTCGCTGTCACCAGGGCATATGACAGCATCTCCTCGAAGCCATATCGGTCTGGTTGCCTAATGGTCCTCTTGGGCTTGTGTAGGGCAACACCGATATCAGTCCTCGATCCAGCTCGCTCCTGCTGGACCTCTCCGCCTCAATCATCCATCCGAGTCCTCTCCACCTGTGGAGACACCTTAGGTAGGTTCTCCACCTGAATGTCATGTCCTCCAGTAGTACCTGCAAGAGGCAAAATAAAAGAGGTAAGCTGTCCAGCAGTGCCCTGCTGGACCTCCTCCTGCTCCTGCTGCTCCTCCATGCCTGCTCACCTCCGAAGGACTGACTTCTCATCAAAAGTCACATCCCGACTAATGATGACCTTCTTTTCCAAGGGATCCCACAGCCTGTATCCCTTGACTCCTCGCGGATAGCCTAGAAACACCGTCTTACGTGATCTGGCGTCTAGCTTGCTCTGCTCACCAGCTCCAATGTGCACATAGGCCGTGCACCCAAATACCCGTAGATGGCCCAGCCCAACTGTCCTCCCAGACCACACCTCCTCTGGAAGCCTGCCATCCAACCTGGTGTGAGGTGACCGATTGATCAAGTAACCCGCTGCGTCAACTGTATAAACCCAGAACTCTTTTGGAAGCCCTGCCTGCAGCCTCATGCATCGTGCCTTTTCCAGAAGTGTTCTGTTCATCCTCTCGGCCACCCCATTCTGCTGTGGAGTCTCCTTAACTGAGAAGTGTCTCCTGATCCCACACTCCTCACAGTAATCCTAGAACTCTCTGTTGGTGTACTCCCCGCCATTGTCTGACCTCAAACACTTCACGCTCCTCCCCTGCTCCTTCTCCACCTCAGCTCTCCGATCTTGAACTTGGTGAAGACCTCTGACTTCTCTCTCATGAAGTAAATCCAGAGTTTCCTTGAGAAATCATCAATCAGGATCATGAAGTATCTGGCCCCATTCCTAGCTAAAACTGGGGCTGGTCCCCACACATCCGTGTGTACTAACTCCAGAGGGGCTGTACTGCGGGCTGTACTGATGTTGAATTGAACTCTCCTCTGCTTTCCCATCTGGCAAGGCTCACAGATCTCCCCTGTAGCTCCATCTCCAGATCAGAGATGAGTCCTCTCCTGCTCAACTCCCTTAGCCCCTTGTCACCCATGTGGCCTAGGCGGTAGTGCCACATCCTGTAAGCCCCCTGCTGGTCCTGTGCTGCAGCTGCTGCATCAGACTCTCCGGTCACCACAGATCCCTCCATGCGATAGAGGTTATTGTCCAACTTCCTGCCTCTCATCACCACCATAGCTCCATTGGAGATGTTTAGTACTCCGCTTCTAGCCCTACTGCTGAAGCTGTATCCACTGCACTCCAAGTAGCCAAGTGACACTAGATTCTTTTCCAGCTCCGGGATATGCTTTATATTTGTCAATGTCCGCACAATCCCATCAAACATCCTTACCCTGACTGTCCCTATCCCAGCCACCTTACAAGGATGATTGTCGCCTAGAGTCACTGATCCCTCATCTGTCTTGGTGTATGTCGCAAACCAAGACCTGTGTGGTGTGTAGTGATGTGAGCATGCAGAGTCTAGTGTCCACTCCTCTGTGTAATGCCTGTGACCATCTGATACCACAAGTAGATCATCCTCCACCTGCTGCCCAGCAACTGCACTCACTGATTCTGAGCCACTTCTTTCTCCCTTCTTGCTCTTCCATAGTGGACATTCTCGCTTGAAGTGCCCGAGCTCATTGCACTTGAAGCATTTCACCTCTTTCTTTCCCTTCCTGGACTTGGACCGCCCCCTGGACTTGCTTCTGCCTCTACCTCTACCTGTCCTCTCCCCTACTGCCAAACCCTCCTGGGGAGCCCGATCTCTGGTCAACTTTTTCCTCTGTTCATTTGACCTCAGCACCGAGACCATGTCCTTATACTCCAGAGTCTCCTTGCCGTAAAGCAGTGTAGTCACCAAAGAATCATATGATCCGAGCAGCGAACATAGAAGCAATAGAGACTTGTCCTCCTCATCCAGCTTCACCCCGATATTCACCAACTCCGTGCACAACTGGTCGAACCTCTGAATGTGGCAAATCACATCAGATCCCTCCTGCATCCGAAGACTGTACAACTTCTTCTTCAGCATCAGCTTGTTGCACATATTTTTTCCCATATACAGGGTGTGCAACTTCGACCAAAGACCCTTCGGGGTCTTTTCTTCTAGCACCGAATACAACGCCACATCCGCCAAACATCCTCTGATCACCGAGCATGCTTTCTTCTCCAACGATGCCCACTGTCTATCTGTCATTCCCTCAGGCTTCTCATCCAAAGCCTGATCCAGATCTGCTTGCACCAGAAGATCCTCCACCCAGATTTTCCATATGAAAAAATTTTTCTTGCCATCAAACTTCTCGAACTCGACCTTCATATTGCTGTCCATGACCGGATCCAAGCCAAACAAGCAATATAAAATCAAGAAGTGTAGAATATACCTTGATGGTACCTTGCTGAAAATTTTCAGTACTTGGGATCTTCAACTTCTCGCACTTGGAACCGCTTCCTCACCACCGTGGCTCTAATACCAACTGTTGGAGCACGATCCCGGCTCTTCCCACGGATCTTTGGTGTAGCAGAACCAGCAACGAATAGATCTGGAGACTTCTGGACACTATCCAAGGCCCTTGATGAAATCAGCCTGGTTGCTGTCTTCTTCGTCAGCCTTTTGTTTCAGATGAAGATGCCTTTGAAACCACCTCTAAAAAATCCAAGATCTGGTACCCAACCAGATCAAACCTGGATCGAGGTCTTCCAATTCGTAGATCTCAAATCGGGATATTCTAGATGGGGAAGAAGATAGATGGAGACAGACCTCGCAGATCTGTCCTGCTGCAGCCTTTTTGTAGATCTGTTGATGGAGATCTCACCCGCACCTCAAATGACCTCAGATCAACTCCAGATCTGAGAGGAACTTGTACCAACCTCTTCTCAAGAGATTTCAAGTCCTGGACCTGGTGTTTGGACACCTGCAAGAGGGGGAGAGCAGATCTGGTAGGCGGCTGCAAGGGGGAAGGGGCTAGCGCCTCCCTTCCTTTCTTTCCTTTTATGGACTGGCGGCAAGAAACCCTAGGTTTCTTGCTCCTGGTGTGTGGAAGATTGCTGGAGAGAGAGGGAGAAGAGAGAGAGAGACTTGAGAGAAAGAGTCATCTATTTTCTTGGCTCAATCAAACCTATACAAGTACAAGTATATATAAACACAGGATCAAGTGACCCAATCCCAAAACTCCCTTGACCAACTCTATGGGAGATTAGGTTAACCCAAGCCCATGTACACTCATGACTCGACCTAATCTCACCTATCCTGAGCCCAGACTTGGTCCATAAAGAGTTGGTCCCTTGAGGCCCACATAACCTAGACCTCAAGAACCCGAAAGGCCCACAGCCTTTCAACCTAGGGCCCAACTAGCCCTAGAATCTCCATGAAGCCCTCATGAATGATGGACCTTAGCCTTAGCCTTGGTCCCCTGGGCCTTGGGCACACCACCTGGATCATAACATTTTTCGGTACAAATAGGAGCAACCTGCTTCATTAATACAAAGATAGAACACAAAAATAGAGGTTCTGCCACCATGTAACAAACTGCCCAACAAAAGTAGTAACAGATATGGGATGAAGACGCTCTAACTTATCACCTGGGCATGAAAGTACGCAGGGGTAATGTAATACACTGAAGCAAAGTGTATCATGAAACAAAAACCCAGATTTGCTAATACCACCTCCCAGCCGGTCCTCTTGGTTATATAGCACCCAACGTCTGGAAAAGCCGCACCCAATTAATCATCTGTATTTCCTGTTCCCAGTAATTAAAGCATGTAATCTGAATGGAATGGAAGGCCTCTATCCTGCTGAACCCATAGGGATAACATGACCAGTAGTATTTGATGAGAATGCCACCGGAGCTACAGCCATCATCACGAACTTCAGGATGCTATTCTCTCTTTTGGAATAGCCATCTTGTTACACATTTTGTTTGCACAAGACTTCCCTGTTTATTGACAGAATACCATTGCTATGAGAAACCATAAGTGTTGGGTGGATGTCTGGCCAGGACACCACCTCCCAAGATCCTTTCAGTACCACGCGATGCAGCAGGAAGAAAGAAGAAACAAAACAAAAGGAAAAACAATCAAAATACGTGGATCAGCCACAAAAGGGCTCGCCTCCACGGGGCATGCAAACTTCACTATGAAAAGAAAATTTTACAAGAGGAGACCTCACCCTCAACCCTTGTACACCCAATTCTCTCTCACATAAAGTTCCCCTCACAAAAGCTCTCTCTCTCTTGGAGACCCCCCTGAACCCCTGAAGAGCCTGGCGACCGCTGTCCAGGAGCCTCCTGCTCCTCTCTCACAGCGCCTCACACCTCTCTCTCTCCTCTGGTTCGTACGGCAGCGAGAAAACCCGAATCCACACTCTTCTGTTCATTCTCAGGGCCTTTTAAAGGCTTAAACATAGGTTAAAACTTGATTAGAGAGTGATTAGGAGTCCTAAATAAAGCCAAAAAATCCCCTGGACCGTCGGATCAAGACCGGGAGCCCTCTGAGCCATTGGATCACGCTCTGGTCCACGGAATAGTACCGTGGACCGTGAGAAACGCGTGGGAAACGCCCACGCGGTCCACAGACCGTGCCGTGGACCACCCGGTCCACGGTGGACCGGGGCAAGGGGGCCAGCAGCCCGCTGGCCTGGGCCGGCCCGCGCCTACGCGCGGGCCTGCGCGCGCCTGGGCCGCGCGCCCGGCTGGGCCGCGCGCCCGCCTGGGCCCCTGGGCCCCACCGCGCGGGCTTGGGTCGCGCGTCCCGCGCCGGCCTGGGTCGCGCGTCCCGCGCGCCACAGCCTGCGGCCGCGCCGCTGCCGCCTGCCGCCGGTCGCCGGCGGTCCTCCACCACCTCGATTCTCGTGCCGACTTCATAAGCTCGTATCTCCTCCATCCGAGCTCCGTTTCAGATGATCTTGGTCTCGTTGGACTCCGTTTTTCGCCGCGAACCTTGCTGTGGGCTCAATGTGAGCTGAATCTTGAGGTGTCAAATCCTAACAATCTCTACCTCGACTCGATATTCGGCCTCCTCCAAACTCCGAGAGCTTCTGGATCTCCTCGCCCCCATGCCCTGGGGCAATCGCCTGCTGATCATGGATGGGCAAACATGGGAGTCGAGCCAGGCTGCTCGATCCCATCTCCGTCATATGCTGTGCTCCTCCTGACCTGAGACCTGCTCGGGGCATCATCCTGCGGCAATAGGAATCTTACCTTGCGACGTCGCCTCTTGTCCTCCCGAGTCTCCTGTCTCGTGCCCGATCCGCCTCCTGGAGCTCCACCTCGCTCTGGACTCTACCTGGCTCCCGATGCTTCACCTCGCACTGGGCTCCCTGCCAGGTAATAATGTCCTCTGCTCCCCTTCTTCCCCTCTAGCACAATCCTATCGCCGCGTAGCACCCTCAGGATTCCTCCACCAGCTACCGTCCTGTAGCCTCTCGAATCCAGTCTGCTAAGTGAGATAAGATTCTGTCTGAAATCGGGTATGTATCGGACCTCCCCCAATCTCCTCACTGCACCGTCATGTATCCTCCAGCTGACCATCCCAATGCCTCTGATCGCACAGCTCGATCCATCCGGCAGATATACAGTGCTCTCATTATTCTCCAGGGAGTCAAACTGCTCCTCTCTGCAACACACATGATAGGGGCATGCAGAATCTAATATCCACTGCTGGGAAGAAGTAGATACCTCGTCAGATATCTCGAAGACATCTCCATCTAAATCACTGTCGGCCGTCGCTACAGCAGCCACCGTCCGATTTTTCAGTTGAGGGCAATCTCTGGCTAGATGCCCCAACTCCTCACACCGGTAACACCTGGTTTTGCTCAAGTTTCTCTTGGACTTAGACCGCCCTCGTTGCGATCTCCTGTCGCTCCGTCTATCGCCTCCTGCACCTCCAGAAGCCACCAAAGCTGAGCTATCGACACCTGAGCTCGAAGCTGGGTTCTCCCTCCTGAGAACCTCGTTCTGGAGTATCGCCGCGGTGACCTCGTCCATCTTGATAGTGCTCTTCCCCACTAGAAGAGCAGTCACCAAGGACTCGTACGAAGAAGGAAGTGACGCCAGCAAAACCAGCGCCCTGGTCTTCTCCTCAACGTTCTCGCCAACGCTAAGGAGGTCGGTGAGGATCTTCTGGAAGTGGCTCAGATGCTCCTGCACGCTCTGTCCCTCAGTCATCTGCAGTTGGTAAAACTGCCTCCAGAGGAAAAGAGTGTTGGTGAGAGACTTCGCCATGTACAACTCCTCGAGCTTCGACCACAGCACTATCGGGGAAGTCTCGCTCAGTACATGGATCACCACCTCATCCGTCAGGTACATGCGGATGGTACTCACCGCCTGCATCTGTAGCCATTTCCAATCCCGCACCTCCATGGTGGTCGGCTTCTCATCGCACAAGAGAGCATCGATCAACCCCTGTTGGATGAGCACGTCCTTCACCCTTGCCTGCCACAAGGAGAAATTGCTCTTACCATCGAACTTGTTGATCTCCATCTTGATTGTTCCTGTTTTCTCCATCTTCAGTCTTGCTCACCACCACTGCAATCTGCGTTCTTGTACCGCCTTGCTCTGATACCACTTGTTGGGTGGATGTCTGGCCAGGACACCACCTCCCAAGATCCTTTCAGTACCACGCGATGCAGCAGGAAGAAAGAAGAAACAAAACAAAAGAAAAAACAATCAAAATACGTGGATCAGCCACAAAAGGGCTCGCCTCCACGGGGCATGCAAACTTCACTATGAAAAGAAAATTTTACAAGAGGAGACCTCACCCTCAACCCTTGTACACCCAATTCTCTCTCACATGAAGTTCCCCTCACAAAAGCTCTCTCTCTCTTGGAGACCCCCCTGAACCCCTGAAGAGCCTGACGACCGCTGTCCAGGAGCCTCCTGCTCCTCTCTCACAGCGCCTCACGCCTCTCTCTCCTCTGGTTCGTACGGCGGCGAGAAAACCCGAATCCACACTCTTCTGTTCGTTCTCAGGCCTTTTAAAGGCTTAAACATAGGTTAAAACTTGATTAGAGAGTGATTAGGAGTCCTAAATAAAGCCAAAAAATCCCCTGGACCGTCGGATCAAGACCGGGAGCCCTCTGAACCGTAGGATCGCGCTCCGGTCCACGGAATAGTGCCGTGGACCTCGAGAAATGCGTGGGAAACGCCCACGCGGTCCACAGACCGCGCCGTGGACCACCCGGTCCACGGTGGATCGGGGCAAGGGGGCCAGCAGCCCGCTGGCCTGGGCCGGCCCGCGCGCGCGGGCCTGGGCCGCGCCTGCGCGCGGGCCTGGGCCGCGCGCCCCGCTGGGCTGCGCGCCCGCCTGGGCCGCGTGCCCGGCTGGGCCGCGCGCCCGCCTGGGCCCCGGGCCCCCACCGCGCGGGCTTGGGTCGCGTGTCCCACGCCGGCCTGGGTGGCGCGTCCCGCGCGCCACCGCCTGCGGCCGCGCCGCTGCCGCCCGCCGGCGGTCCTCCGCCGTCTCGATTCTCGTGCCAACTTCATAAGCTTGTATCTCCTCCATCCGAGCTCCGTTTCAGGTGATCTTGGTCTCGTTGGACTCCGTTTTTCGCCGCGAACCTCGCTGTGGGCTCAATGTGGGCTGAATCTCAAGGCGTCAAATCCTAACAATAAGTAAATGATCATCCACGATAGAGCCCATCATCTTTTCCTAAGGAATTGCACATTTCTGCAATCAGCCATCACAATAGCAGCCGGTGCATCTGGCATAGTGTCATTATACTTGAGATTAATGTCAGCTGTTAAGGCTGCCTTTGATAACCAATCCTCGGCTTGATTAGCTTCTCGATAAATGTGGGACACAATCAATCTGTGGATGGATGTCCTCCAACGCCAAATGTCACTGAGTAGGAGATAATGAGACTTGCATGGTGAAGGATTATTTATCCACTTGATTACAGTTAGAGAGTCCCCTTCTACCTCAAGCTCAGTGCCTGCAACTCATGAAGAGCAATATAAATCTCAAGCCAGGCTGCTGCAAGTTCAGCTTGTGGGACCAAAGAAAGAGTCATTTGTTTATCCCCAGATCTGATAGCTCAACCAATGTGGTCACGAATTATATAGGCAGCAGCCACTTTGGAACCTGTAACCGCAGCAGCACAATTAATCTTAAGGACCCGCGAGGGAGGGGGCAGCCACAATACTAAAATATTGTTAGGATTACAAGGAGAAGATAGAGCACTGGCCCAGTGCCTCACCATAGCCCTTTTAATATGCTGCTGTGCATAATCCTTCACTAAGCATGAAGTCTTTCTGACCACCTAATTTGGGTTTAAGGAGAGCTGATTGAAAATTCTATGATTGCGAGCCATCCATAATGCTCATGCCACACAAGCAACCAAGCCTCTATCTACATCGGCAATTTGGTTGTCAGATATGTACTGAAATAAGTCCTGCAATGATGTAAGACAGAGGCCACGGCTTCCAGTGTGCAGCAAATGGTCCCAACAAGCAGAAGTGAATGAATATAAGAGTATCACATATTCAGAATTTTCATCCAAAGAGCCACAAATGCCATTATGTGTTGAATTCTCTTCTATGATACCCCAACGATACAAGAGATTTTTGATTGGCAGCCTATTCCATAGAAGTCTCCACCAGAAGGTCCTTACCCTTACGGGAACATTTAGCTTTCAGATACAATTAAAGTCAAAGGGAGTATCAGCCAGCATACAAGGCTTGGCCAGCTGATACATATTCTTGGTGGCAATCTGACAGGCCCTATCGGGGCTCCAACATAGCTCATTAGGCCAGTTACCTTGCATAATGGGCATGCATCGAATCTGGTTCATCATCTCAGCTTGAAATAGGGACAGTGACACAGGTTCCACCTATACTTATGTCCTCTTGTGATTTTCTCTCCTTCTTCTCTGTTGCATCAGTTTTCTGATTTGATCATCGAAAGATCCTCACCGGAGCTAATTCTGATCGGAACTTATTTTGCAGGAACACTGCTCCGATGCTTTTCAGTCTGCTCCAGTTGTATATGTACGTGGTCAAAAATTTTTCACAACAAATGATATAGCTTTTGTTATTTTAGACAAGAGATAACATCTAATTCTATAGAGAGCCGATCCTAATAACTAAAATGGATATTTTTTTCGCGGCCTTTCCATGGAATGCGCTAACAAAAAGTCTAGTGAGATTTTAAGCATAAAAAAATCAAGAATATTCCTATGGAGCGTCCTACCCATTTAGACTTGTAAATAATATCAAATTGCTCAATCAAATATTAATTACAGATAAATGTAGGCCGGCCAAATGTGTGTTGTATGGTAGCAACTTGCTCTTTCTTCTCTTTCTCCAGTGACGATGGTGTCTAGCTATGGCCCTAACGGCATCCACCACTCCCTCGCCCCCCTATGGCCTTCTCCTCCGAATCGGATATTTTCATGCCCCTCTTCCTGTTTGGCCGCATCACCTTACCCTTGCTGATGCTGAATCTGGCTACTTCCACACCTTTCTCTGGCTTCGCCCGGCTGTCTGCTCCACCACCACCAGCCTTGCCTCCCTTGGCATCTCCCTCATCTTTTCTCCTAACTCTCTCCATTTCTCTATCACTCCCTCATCGTCCTCTCCCTCGGCACTTTCGCCACTACCATCAACTTCCTCTACACCATTGTTGAGATCTCCAAGTAGATTAATGACTCTAATCCCAAGCTCGTCATCACCGTCCCCAAGCTCTAGCCCAAAATCGTCGCCCTTGACCTCCTCACTGTCATCCTCGGCCCAAAAGATTTGCTCTTAACCCTCTCCACCCTCCTTTCCATCACCTACTTCTCAAACTTTATTAGGAAATAACTATGTCTCCTTTATTTATCTTTGCAATTCATAAGGACATAGACCCATACTTTGGCATGTGGATTTATTGGAGTTAGTACATAAATTAAGAGTAGGTAAAACTGATATAAAAAGATAATGCATTGCATATGGTTATACAATGTTTGAGATTCATTGAGGTTATAGTTGCTTTTCTAGAGGAGGTTTTCTTTGGTTGTCAAGTTATGTATAATAACTTTGATAATTTGAACTAACATGCATACAATAGGCATTTACTTTCCCTTTCTTTCTTTGTGACTGCATGATGACATACTTAAGCAATTTAATTGATCAACTTATTATGACTAAGAAAGAATTGATGGACAAACCAATGTCGTCTTCCAGAATATGGTACACAAATTAATCCAACATATACACTACTAATGTATCATGGTGCATAGTTAGTTTAATCTAATACACAATTAATCTATTATAATAAATAATTAAGGTATCATGATATATAATTAATAAATGTGATATACAATTATTTTAGTCTTATATATGGTTAATTGAATATGATACACGGTTAAATAAATATGTTACACAATCATTTTAGTCTGATGCATGATTAATCCAATGTGGTCTATAGTTAATCTAACATGATATATAGTTAAATAAATATAGTATAAAATTATTTTATCTTGGTATACAGTTAAGGTATCATGGTATACAGTTAAATAAGTGGCATACAGTTATTTTAGTTTGGTACATAATTAATCCAACATGATACAGGGTTAATCCAACATGGTACATGACTAATATGTATCATGGTATACCATAAACTAAACATGATAGATAGTTATTTTACCTTAGCACACAGTTAAAATATCATGATATATAATTATTTTAGCTTGATACATGCTAATCCAACATGATATATAATTATTGTAATATGTTACATAGCTAAATAAATATGGTATATATTTATTTTAACCTGATACATAGTTAATCCAATGTGGTACATGATTAATCAAATTTGGTACATGGCTAATATATAATGGTATATAGTTAAACAAATATGATACATAGTTATTTTATCTTGATATGTAGTTAAAGTATCATGGTACATAATTATTTTTACGTAGTATATGTTAATCCAATCTGGTACATAATTATTGTATCATGATACATAGTTAAATAAATATAATACATAGTTATTTTATCTGGATACAGAGTAGAGCACAATTATTTTAGCCTGGTACATCGTTAATCCAATATGATACACAATTACTTTATCATGGTATATAGTTAAATAAACATGATGTACAATTATTTTATCTTTATATATAGTTAATCCAACATGATACATAGTTAATCCAATATGGTATATTATTGAATAAACATGGTACATAATTATTTTACACTAGTACATAGTTAATCCATATTAAAACAATTGTGTATCATGATAATTATGTACCATTTTATATTAACTATACACCATGCTAGAATAACTATAGGTCATGTTAGAATAACTGTGCATATGTTTAATTAACTCTGTACTATGTTGAATTAACTATGTATATTCTAGAATAACTGTATATAATCATTATTTAAAATCGGCAAGTTTTTCACTTAACTATGCAAAAGCACCCAGAAAAGCTCAGGAATCTACCTTGTCATAGAGCAAATTAACTAAAATACTAAAATAGTTGATTGTATAAACTATCATAAGATTCATTCCTAACCCTCCTTCATCACCACCTGTCCAATTCTATCGAGCACTGAGTTACAAGGATTAAGTATTCTTTAGAATTAACAATCATGACATGATAACCTATAGCTTTAGCATCTCATCCCCACTCATGACCCCCTCCCACCCCAAATCCTAGGCATCTCCCCCATCTAGATATTTTTGTTCCCTTCCCACGCCCTTGTATCTATATTATTATTATTATAAAGAATGCTAGTTGAAGGGTAGTACCAGTCCCTCACCATCCTCATTTGTTTCAAGTCTAGACTAGGTAGAGATAGATAGAAGTGGAGCAACAAAAGAGAAAAGAACTTATCCAAAAAAAATCATAGGAGAAAATAGTGATGGGGAGTGGAGGCAGTGCATTTCTAAGATAGTTGAGCTCTCATAGTGGGAGCGAAGGCTCGAACTACTATTCTAAGGGTAGTTCTAAGAGATGAGGAAAGAAAGAGAATGAAGAAAGGCAAAAGATAGGAGCCAAGGAAGTTGGAGGAGAGATGATGGTGGTGAAGAAGAAGGTGATGGTGGTAATAGATGAGAACGCATGGGTGAAGCTTGCCACGATGTGGGTGCTCACCTACATTGCCAACAAGGGCGGCCTCCTCACCCCCTCCATGTCTTCCCTCTCCAACACCACCAGAACCCAGAGGCCCCGCTAGTGAGGAGGTTTTCCAATCCGCTAACTTTTTTGATGCCTTCTACAAGGCTTGCAAGCTCAAAGTCAATAGAGAGTATCGTGTATATGAAGAAAATTTTGGTCATATAGGAACCATAAATTAAATTTAAACTTACTGTGGATTGAAAATTTTAGAAGCAATCGATAGATATTAAAGATTAGGATAAATTATATAAAAACTCTTTCAACTTTAGTCCAATTTTATTCGTACCTTCTCAATTTTAAAAAGTATCAAACTAATCTTTCAAATTTTCGAGATATTTCAAAGTGATTCTACTGTCTACCTTTATTAACGAAATAATGTCATGTAACCATTATATGATACCTTCATTTTATAAAATGATCAAAATATCCTTATTCCCCTCTCCTCCCTACTCCCTCCTCTTCAATTGCTTCACTTCTCCACCTCCTCCTTCTCCTTCTTTTTTTCCCTCCTTACCCGCTTCTCCTCCTCGCCGTCCTTTTTTTCTCTCCTCCCTCTTCTCCTTTCCCAACCCTCCTCTCCTTCCTCCTTGTTGGCAACCCCTCCATCCCTTTCCCTCCTTCCTCCTCCTCCTCCTCCTCCAAGCCTATCCATGAGCCTATCATTTCCATAGTGGTTCCCTCCATTTCCACCTCTTCCTCACTGGTAACTTTTCTTTTTCATTCTCTCCTTCCTCCTTATCCGCTTTTTCTCCTCCTCATCCAAGTTCGTTAATATACCCTCCACCTCCATCCATTCTTTGTCAGCTACTTCTCTTTCTCCTCTCCCCTTTCTCCTCACCCATTTCTCCTCCTCCTTCTTTAAGCTCACTTATTAGCCCTCCTCATCTATAGAGGCTTCCTCAACGTCCATCCCTTTCTTACTGATGACCCCTCCTTTTTTTCCTCCTCTTCCTCCTCATCCATTTCTCCTTTTTATCATCCTCCTCCAAATCCGTCAATGAGTCTTTCTCCTCCACGGTAGCTCTACTCACCTCCATCTATTCCTCATCGACGACCCCTTCTTCCCCCCCTCCTTCTTTCTCACCCCTTCTCCACCTTTAGCCTTACCCATGAGGCTTCAATGCTACTCCCTCCCTCCATGTTGACCTCCATGATCTCATAACTCCTTTCACGATGGCTCCCGCCGCCTCCACCCCTTCCTCACTGATGATTGCTCCTATATGAATGAGAGGTATTTTCATCCATCGAAATAAAAAACTAATAGGTAAGTGAATAATATGATTATTTTGAAATATTTTAAAAATTTGAAGGCTAGTTTGATATTTTTTAAAGTCGAAAGAATGTAACTAAAATTAAGATAAAGTTGAGAGGATGTTTCTATAATTTATTCTTATTTTCTAGATGCAACAACCTAAGAGGGGATGAATTGGATTTCAAAAAATTTAAGATGAAATTTATATCCAAAAATAGTTTCAAAAATATTTATGTAATATCAAGATAAAATTAAATAAGCAGCAGCAAAATAAAAATAAAAACAAGCACACAATCACAAACATAAATAATTTATAGTGATTCGATGCTAAATTTAGCACCTACTTCCACTTTTGAGTCAAACCTACTTGAAAATTTCAATTATAGTCTCTCAAGATTACAATCTAATTATTTTCTTGGGTTCACATCCAATCCAGTTGATTTTTCTCGGTTCACTGAGTACAATCTTTATAACAGCTGATTTTTTCTGACTTACCAGCATGAACCTTTACAATATCTAATTTATGGCTTGGACCAACTCTCAAAGTTCAAGTTCTTTTCCAACAAAAACTTATCATAATAGAAAAAAATAATATACAAGAATTTAAAGTACTAAAATGTAAAATCTCTAAGCTTTTAAAGAAGCTGGAGTGGTTGAACTCTTGAATGGTTGAACTTCTTGTTTGATGCTGAGAGAAGATTGAATGTAGGCTTGAATGCTTTGCTCAAATGATTGTTGACTCTATTGAATGCTCTAATCCTCTCATTTGAACTGAGTTAATGTGAGAATGTTAGAATTGAAAGCTCTTTGAGTGTCTTTCTCTTTCTTTTTTTATATTTCTCTTTCTTGTCGAATAGCTCTCTTTTTTTTTTGATAAATATGCTTTTAAGTTAAAATATTCATATTTATAGCATAAAAAATAGCTAGAATTAATGCACTAACCATTGGAAGTCAAAAATAGTTGTTAGATATAAAATATGACCATTTGAAACAGTCTGGAAATGAGCCATTATGTTATAAAAATTTTGTGAGTCGACTGATCTAAAATCTTAGCTGGCTAAGATGAAGTACAGAGTCGGCTAAGTGAAATTTTAGATTGGCTCAAAAATAGGTACTCATTTTCTTACTTGCTATCTTTTTTGTCTATCAGAGAGTGGGTTGGCTCAGATCTCTTCTTAATTACTAACACTATGACTTAGTCGGCTCATTTTTTTCTAGATCAGCTTGAAGGATGTCTTTGTTTTATACTATTTTCTATCTTCTTTTTAGCTCTGAGACTGAGTCAACTAACTAATTGCTTGAGTTTGCTTACTTCTATTTTGGTCGGCTAACTTAAATTTTTTAGGTTGGCTCAGGAAGATATCAGAAATCTTTATTTTTTTGTCTTTAACTTGAGTCTGAGATTGAGTTGGCTATCTATTTGTGTGAGTCGGTTATCATCCTGTCTTAGTCGGCTCAGAAGAATACTTGATCAGTTAAGAGAAAAAGTGTGAAGTTTACACCTTTCTATCATTCTCTTAAACTGAGACTGAGTCGGCTATGCTTCTATCTTAGTCGACTCAGAGACATGCCAAATGCACCAGAGTCTGCTATCTTTATTTCTGAGTTGGCTCAAAAATATTTCAAATTCTAGTATTGAATTTAGTTGTTTTGCTTCTATTACTTAAAAATTGAGTGTAGGAACATAAATTTTATCTAATATTTGAGAAAATCTTTTCATCAAATGAATCAACCTTTTGAGAATGGTAAGAATTCCTACAATCACTTGCATAAATATTATTAATAATTTTAATTTATATTCAAATATTTTTGCCATCATCAAAAATAATTCTTGGATCAATAATCTTATTATGGACCATACATTAAAAACCCCTAATTAAAAAGAGCCCACAAGCTTGGGATCTGATCTTCAAAGTTGGTGGGTAGGGTGGGCATAGGCCAAAATTCCCTTTAAAGGGTGGTATATCATTTTGCTGACAATTCCTAAGAAGATCCATCCTCCACACAACTTGACCCTGAACTATTTCAAATAATAGTATATCAGGAAATCATCAAAATTTGCAATTGTGGGCACTATTTTGGTGGAATCTCTTTGGCCCGAACTACGTCAGTCCAGATCACCGAACATCCACCAGTTTCTTCCCATCAATTTAAGACTCAAACAATTGGAATACAGCTGGCTCCGCTCCATTCTTTTAGATCAAGTTGGGATGTAGGATTCTAGGCTGTTAAAACGCGTAACATGCAATATATTGAGTACTAGCTTTTCTAATCATTCAAAAGAATTTTGTCAGGATTCTCTTATATGATGTATGTACACAGTAATCTAACAGTTATGTATATCCTTGTTATCTCCAGTACTTGAAAATTAAATACACTTGTAGAAGGACATCACTGATCACGTAGCCTCGATACCTTTTTTCTTTATGAAAGCTTGAGACCTTTTATTTTATTTTATTTTCCAAGAGTCAATTTGGATAAGGAAAAGAGAAAGCCTATAATTATTATTGCTTATACCACATACACCACGTGCTCATGCACACAATCAAATTATAGCTGTTGATTTTTGTAATGATGCATTAAGATATATACTTGATTTATGAGTCTCATAAGAACTAGCACATGCATGATTATGTGGGGCACGTAATTTTTCCTTCTATCTTTTTTGTTCCATTGTCATGACACATTATTACTGTGAATTCTTAGATAGGCTTGGGATAGATTTGAATATGGATGACTGAAATTGGTGTATGTGGTCAAGACTCTAGATAGTGTCCACAAGTAAGTTCATTTGCTAGAGAGTGTCTAATAGGGACCTTCCAACGATCAAGTTAATGAACTATCCAGTACAAAGGAAGGGAGAAGTGAAAGGAAAAAGAAAGAGAGAAGTCTCTCATAGGTGTTCCAAAGATTTATCCGGAGGTTTTTTGTTTTCCCCTCTTTATAGAGGAGGATTGATGGCCGTTTTTGAAAGGGCCGTCCTTCTGAGGATCACATGCAAAGATAATGTGTAGGGTAATCTCACTATTTTGGAGCTGGCATTATTGGCTGGCGGCGTTATTCTAACGATCTCGTCTTATTTTATGACTTTGGTGATCTTGGACACCAAAGATGCAGGATCTCGAATCAATATAATCGCAGTATGAGACTGCTCACATTCGAGCTGGGGAGGAGGGGCGGCGGGGGCTTGGTCTGATCTGAGATCAGTTCTCTTTAGCAATTAGCAAGGTTCCATTGCATCACATATATTATATTATAGATTTACTCATATATATATATATATATATATATATATATATATATATATATATATATATATATATATATAGTCTTTTCATGCCACCTATTTTGTAATCATCAATAAAACACGCCTCCCCCTTGAACTAGTCTTGTAGTTGCACATGCCAAAATTATATATAAAAATTTAGCATATGCTAAGTTCCGGAGAGCCAGCTATTAGGTCAAGTGTATTTGGTCATGGTCAAGTACCCAGTATATCCAACCCAAAAAATCTTGGTTTTCTTATAAACCCAATAAGATTCCCAATCCAGATTTGTCGTCATCATCAATTTGTGTCATTGAAATGATAACGAACAGGTAGCCATCAGTCTTACATGGAACGGATTCTTAATAATATATACATGTTCTATAATTTTTAGGATATAATTATAAGATGTGATTAATTTTCATATTTCAGTCATTATTCCAATTCCACCCAAGAAACCTCATGTGCTAACCAAATAAATTTTGAACTTGATCCAATTCGACCTGAAAGGCTGATGGAAGTGCATTAAATATGGAGCTGTTTCTAGTTATTATGACTGATAACAGTCATGGTAGGTCTTTCTTCTCTCCCCAAATAAATTTCTGAATAGCTAAGATGTGAAATAATTAACGGTCATTATTTTGTATATAGAGATCTGGTGTCGAATCTGCTGTCAGGGGATGTCAGCGTTAGCGAAACGCATTAAATTTTACCAGCTGGAGTCATTTCATCAAGTTTCTAATATGGCTTGGAAGTGGGGACACATGAGCTGTTTAGCAATATAGATCTGTTAAGAATCTCAAAAGGGAGCAGACAGATGGTGATGGTTACGTTATCCTTCTCATGATATCGCATGTTGATAGACTTTGCAGCACGAAGGGAAGGCTCGAGGAATGTCACTCGGTACGGTCTTTGATCGTATATTAACTTGCTTCTTCTCACATCATGCAGTAGCTTCCACACGTGAATTTAGACTTTGAAGCTGAGATGATATATGTTCGTCAACTTGATCTTGGCAACTGATCAAATTGACGATGTCAGCACTAATCGAGCTACTAGTCTTAGCGGCCAACCAGACCATCAGCCATGGCAGACGACCAAACCATGTACTTCAGTATTGGCCAAAGTACCGATTTGAACCATCAAGATAATTATTGGCTGCAATAAACCATGTGTTTTGTGTTTCCCATTCAAGAATCTTTAACCATTAGACGCATGATCACAATTCTGTCAATTGAGGGATGGTTACAGCTCATCCGCAGCAGATCAGTCATTGTCATATGATCCATATGTGGTTAAGATCCACCATATGCACATTGTGGGGATTGGCCTACCGATAGACCCGAGTGTCCTTTCTTAAACTCTCACACTCTTATTCTAATTTTTTCTGTTCTTCTAAAATTTTATCGACTTAAATATTGAAGGATTTCCTATCAAACAAACTTTGATGAATGAATTTTTTTTTTTTTTTAATTTTTGGATTGGATAGCCTATGCTACGTGAGCTTCTTCAAATTTAAACTTAATTGTTGTTGACATTCATTCCAGCTTAGCTATTCAACTCAGAGCTTGATCAATCGGTCTCACCATTTCAGTTTGGATTTCATTTGGCCTCAGTAGTTCAGTTCGGATTTTGGCAATAATAATTTTTTTTTTTTAAAAATAATGCTTCTAATGAAGTTTTAATTTCATTTGAATCTAAACATGAATTGGTTGGGAACTAAATTGTAGATGTCATTGTAGACCCCGAATCTCCATCTCTAGCATATTGATTGCATTTAAAAATACAAAAAAGACTTCATTTTATTTCTAGCTGCTATATTTTTCTAAACATTATTAGAGTTTTTTTCGAAGCAGACGGAATAGAGAGCAACGTAGATGTTTGAAAAAAAAAAAAAGTTATGTCATTACAAAATGCCATTGTAGTAACATTGCATGGAAACTTGAAGATCCTAAGAAGAAAGAGCTTAACAAAATGTATTCCACTGATGCAATGCATAAACATGCTAAGGAATTGGTGTCCTGTCATGTTTTAGTGAAATATCTAACAACTAATACTTATAATGGAAGGTGGAATATTATTTTGTTGAAACTACTAAAACAGATGGCTTTTACTTTTTAGTTTGGTAAAACTTGATTGGGTTATAAAATTTAAATTATCATGCTTACTTCACAAGGAGATATAAATAAACGATGAAACCTAACTTCGGTAAAGTAAATGAGCTTTATTTGGTTATCAATCATCCAAAGTGAACCTCCATTTGATATTATATTATTATTGTAATATTGTTGTATTATATAACAAGCTTTATTTATATATTACTATATAACATAATAGGATTATAATAGATAATTAAATTTTGTTTTGAAGTAGCACTTTTCACACTCTCAATTCCTTTGACTCAACCTATGATCAGTTTGATTGTACTTCAAATTACTGCGTGGTTACAGATACACATGGATGTCCAATTACACAAAATTAAACAAACTATTCAGCCAGTTGAAATAATCTGAAAAATCATAGGTTCTGCATCATGTAACTACATCTAAATGGAAGTATAAAAAAAATAAAAGGATTATTCATAGATTGCACCTACACATATATATTGAAGCTAGTGAAAATTAAGGAACACTATGAGCTAGACTTTCTTTAAGTTGTTTGTCTGTGCATGTCCCTCGGATTTTTACATCTATAATAATATCTAAACCAAATTTGTTCATAATCTCTCCTATGATCATGAAATGGGGAGCGAGATTATTTTTCTCTGCGAGCTGGTGGTCAGCTACTATTGAATAAGCCAAGAAACTAAAGCTCTCATTCTATGTTGCTTTTCCTGTGGCCTTAACCTCCCGAGATTCCTTCTCCTTCGTCCACTTGAGCATTTTCGGCCTGCCAGGTGCTTAGTGGGCCAAGCTTTTTGGGCCTACCTTCTCTTTTCTCTTCGTCTTCTTCTCCCTCTCTCCCGGTCTTGTCTTTTGAGACCTTTTTGTGCCTTGCATCATTTCTTGCTTTTAATGAAGTGCTAGTTAACGTTATAAATTAGTTTTTTGTCCCCCAATCCAAGTAATAAATATGCTAAATTTAAATTACATACATATGCATGCATCTTGGAAACAAGTGTCTGCTTTAGATCTTTTTGCTCTATTTTTGAATATTTTATTTTTCGATTCTCCATGAATACATTTGTTCTTGAATGATTAATTTTTTTTTTCTGATTTACCAAAAAAGAAAAAAAAGAAGCCAGCTTTCTAATTGTAACACTTAGTTTTATCCCTCACATTTTTGTCTTGTACGCGCACGTAGTATTTTGACATCTACACATGCGACAAAGGAGAAGTGCCCACTGCATTAATAAAAGGGATAAAAATAAACAAGCCCTTGGCGAAGTCGTATCCGCCGGAGATGGGAGGCGGTCAGGGAGGCCCCCCCTGCGTCCCTCCCATTGGTCTCGGCACGCCACAAGAAACTACGCAATATAAAGTATCTGCCCTCCACCAAGGGAATCTCAGCAGCCGTACCATACTCTTTGGAAGCACCCATTCAAAGAGAATTCATCACCAGCTTACAAGAATCCATCATGTGAATCGACATCACTTCTAACCTCATAAACAAGTGATAAATATAATCTTTAGACAAAACCCCAGATCACAGAGCGAAAGGGACATTTGGCTCCCAAGTCAAGAGTCCAACGCGTTTAAGCGAGCTCGAGGATGAGGCAGTTGGGACTTTTAATCACATTCCTTTTTTTGAGGCACTGCGTCATACGCGGTTATGCTCTTGGAGACAGATGAGATCCAGCTATGCGAGAAAAAGAGTTAGTAATGGACCAGCTGACAGTGGTGGTTGGGTGGCGGAGATCTGGCCAGCGCGCGTCCCCATCTCTCCACGTCCCCGCTGCTTCCCCTCCGTCCCCACCCTCATATCCGCGAAGCTGCCTTGGGATCTAGGAGTGAGTGCCCAAAAGAGAATACTATGTTTTTTTGTGGAACCAGAACCAGACCTCTTGCGGCTAAAATGCTATGAACCTCTCAGTGACTAGCTCCCTGCCGTTTGGTATACATCAATGGGACTAAACTAGTGCTTGTTCCGAAATGCAGTTTAACTTGAGCATCCTTGAATAGTAAACAAGTTGAATTAGAGCAAGGTCTACCTCACCAGAGCTAACATATATATTAAATATTTCTTTTGTAGTATTATTTACAGTAAAAGATTAGCATAATTCATGTAAAATTCGATCTTGGCTTAAGAATAAATGAGGTTTGACTCAATTATAGAACATGCTAATTAACCTAGAGCTAGACCTAGCACGCTCGAACTTAGCTCATTCAAGGTCCTTGACCACTCTTCAAATTTTTCTAGAGGATTGGATTATTTTAGTTTTATTAAAAAGATATGTGAACCCATGTCTTTGTACCCACAGGAAAAAGCTCACAGGGAAAACAAAGGACCTGCATTCGTTTTACTTTAATGAATGGATTTTTTTTTTTTCTTTCCTTTTTGTGTTTTTTTGTACGTTATTCTTTTTTGTTTTCATAAAGATGAGATAAAGGGATATCCCCACATGCGCTGCACGTACGATGGTACCACCCCTTTGATGGACGATGGTGCATGTAACCGACAGGTGGCGGGTCAACCTAGACCGGCCAGTCAACTGGTCGGCTGCCCATTATCTAAAATCACTGTGTTGTTGTTGACTATGTTAGCTTGGGTAAGTTTTTAGATGACAGCAGTTTTACTGAATTACCGAAAGGAAAGTGGATCTCTTACCAAAAAAAAAGGAAAGTGGATCTGCAGCTTCCGATGGATGGTCATTTGTTTGTTTGTTTAATGATAGTTCACTCTATGTGCATATAGTTCAGTCTATGTACATCTCCAGTTCCAATTGGAACATATGGTGATGATTAACAGCAGCTACGATACTAGCTTTGAGCATACCCCAATTAATCCTCTTGTTGAATTCTTTAGTTTGACATCTAGCTAGCATCATCACTGCGTTCAGCTTTCCGAAGACATATACACCATCACTGTGATAATTTGGAACCATTCTATCATTCAATTAAGCTTTCCATGTAACATGTGGCTAATGACACATCAATTGGTTTGTGAATCATGCAAGTGTTTGGGTTATCCATTTTTTTTTTTTAAGTCCTAATTAAACATTGGAGTTGGTTCTTCTTCTGTAAAGTTCTCTTTTTGTGTGAGAGAGAGCGATTGTAAATCCTAAAGTTATATTTTTGAAGTACCAAATCTGATTATTGGTGCCATCAATAAGTCTCTACTCTTTTTTTGGTATATATGGAAGTCTCCATTTAATTGATGGTTATTGATAGAGGATGCAAATGAATTTTTTTTGTTATTGGCATCAAAATTATAAATCCATAACTCTTTAATTTAGAAATAGATATGCATGTGCACATTCCAGAAAACCAAAGAAAGAGGATGGCAAAGTCTTCTCAGTATTTTATATTCTATTACTAGGTAGACTAATAAAAGTTTATAGTAGCAACTACAGCTTGAAAATCTATTAAGATGCTATCCAGTCTTGTTATATAATTATATATATGTTCAGCATCTTGAATATTATAGGCTGCATGTTTCTATTTATTGACAAATACACGCAACTTTCCAATTTGACTTAAACGATGTATATGTCTGCACAATCTGAACTTTGGGTATAATGATTGGTTGTCTTTATTTATTAATTTTTTGATCATCATATTATATATTTTATTCTTTTATTTATTAAACATAGGTATGACCTTGGACCGTATATTGCAAGCACGTGAAACTACGAAGGCGTGGAAAGCTAATTCCAACCAACGATGTAGAAAATGATCATGTAAGTACAGATATACCAAAACCACATGATGTGAAGGGAAACTATATATTCTTAAATTATGTGTCACCTGAACTTTTTAATAACCATCACTTTTTCCGAAGGTAACTTTTACTCTTTCTTGCCTGGCTTTCACTTCTAATGGCATGTGTCGCGGACTGATCTCCTCTATAAATAAGCTTGCCATCCTCCTTTCTTCCTCCTTCATTCAACGAAGGCAGCCATAGCTTGAGCCCAGAAACGGGAGAGAGAGAGAGAGGTACAACACTCAAACACCATCCATCCATCCATGGTGAAGAGCAGCAGCAGGGTAACTGACACTCCAAATGGCTCCATTGGAGTCTATAATGACCCCAGCCATAACAGCATCCCGCCAAAGCTAGGCAGCAATGGGAAAAAGCAGTACAAGGGGGTGAGGATGAGGAGTTGGGGTTCATGGGTCTCTGAGATCAGAGCACCAAACCAGAAGACCAGGATATGGCTGGGCTCCTACTCAACCCCAGAGGCCGCAGCCCGGGCCTACGACGCAGCCCTCCTCTGCCTCAAGGGCTCTTCCGCCAGCCTCAATTTCCCCACCTCCAAACCCCTCCACCTTCCCACCACCCTCATGTCCCCAAAGTCCATCCAAAGAGTGGCCGCCGCCGCCGCCCATGCCACCACTGCTTTCGCACACCCTGAGACCCTCCCACCACCCTCCCTCCCCTCCTCATTGCCATCGCCGTCACCTTCCTCCGATATCACCAATGATGACTCATTGGTGATGAGCTCGCGAGGCAGCATGACAAGCCTAGTGGAAGAAGGATGGTGCACTACTGAACATGAGTTACACGATCCATCTGAATCATCGATCGACTTCGAGGCCTTCTTCCAGTCTCCAAAGTGCATGGATTATATGCTGAATCCATGCGCCTTCTTTGCTCCACAAATGGAGGAGTGGGACGAGGAAGGCGACATTAATCTTTGGAGCTTCTGCTGATCTTGTCCCATGATCTTCTTCTCCTTTGCTTCTTTTCATTAAGGTGATATCAGGAGGGGAAACTACTGACTGTAAGTGACTGCATGGTCATAATTTATTTGATTTATTTCTAAGCAAGGAGAAACTCCCATGGAGCTACATGTTTTAAGGCTGTTCCCTGGGGTTTCTGTATCCAAATATACGTAAATTCCTCTATGTATCAACTGTGTGCAAGTATATGGAATGAGAGGTTTGTTTATTTTTGATCCTTTGATCGATACATTCTGTTTTGCTATGAGCAAAAGAAAAAGACGAATGGCGCTGTATTTATGTGCTTATGGATTGAGTATAAGAAATTATAGCAAAGCACCGTAAAAATTGATGAATTGTATGATTGTTGTGATTCAAATTTGTCCTCTTATGTTATGGGTGGCCGTTGAAAATCCGGTGGAGAAACAATACAAGTGGCATAACTTAATTGATAAGCTTGCTTCTAGCAATACAATTAGTTAGGAATTTGTCAACTGCCATGAGATTAAGCTCTTCAAAATGAGAAGGAAAGACATAAGTTATTTGGAGACTAGTTGCAGCCCATATTGGTGGGGTTTTCCCATTGAATTACCTTATGTTTTTCTCTCTATTCCCTATTATTGTTTTTTTTTCTTTTCTCTCCATTTTGGTCACTTGCTGCCTCCGAATTTGCTCTCTTTTCCGTCAGATTTCATGTGCCAATTCCTAATATACATCTTCATTATCCGATCATACTGCTATTGGACAAGGCATGGATAATTTGATGTAAATATATTAAATTATGGCTGTTCTTCTGCTGGGCCTACATCTCTTTGTTTGCATCTTTTAATTTAAAATGATTTGTACCTTCTTGAATGCTCGTTGTTTTTATGCTTCTTGGCATATCCTAGATATCCATTCAAAATTCTTCGTATATCCCACCCATTTCGATAATTTTTGATATCTGGATCCGGAGAGATCAATTTTTCTCCGCCATATCCTTGTATCCTGCCTATTTTATTGCCATACCTTTTGCATGTTCGCAAAGTTGAGTTTTTCAACAATTCACTGAAATTAGAACAACACATGGAAATTTTGGTAGTTAATGAACATATGACCAGTATCACCTTTAGATTTGTAGATAAACTCATGAATTTATTCATCTTTTGTTGTTGTTGTTGTTGTTGTTGTTTTTGAAAAAAAATAATATGTGACGATCAATTAATTTAATGATAAAATACTAATTATTTTTACATGCTAAAATACATCTCCCAGATATCAAAGTATGATAATTTGAGATTTTGATCGTCCATTTAAACATTTTTTCTTGAACTGATTTATCAATTAAATTCTTTCTAGATTGCAATTATTATTGCGAGAGTTTAAGGGAAGCAAAAAATGACTAAATAAACCTTCTATAGTAATATGTCCAGGCTAAAATTAAGGGCAATGTGCATCCGTGATAAGTTATGTGGACCCATACAGCAACAGTGTTCTATGATATGCGGTTTTATGCCACTTCCAAATTAGTTTTACTGGTGTATCTAACATAATATTTGTGATGCACCTAAATGCAAGACAAGACACTTGAATCCTAAAATTTACCTAAGCATAGAATTTCCATATTCAAAGTGATTCATAGAGGCTTACATCAGAAGAAAGCCTCGTTCATAGACCGGACTTTTTCCCGAGTAGTTCTAAATGGAAGCCTGTTGAATTCAATGCGTTTAGCAGCCTTAACTGCCTATTCCAGAGGACCAGGTCTGTGTGGTTAAGTTAAAAGGGAACGCAGGATGCCAAACTTCTCAGCTGCCACGCCGAGACAAGCTTTCGAGATGTAACTGATCTATCATCATGCAAAAATTAGGGATGACAAGTGGATCGGATCGGATTGAATATGGATCGGATCAATATGGATTAAATAAAAAAATTATCAATCTAAATCTGATCTATTTATTAAATATATCAAAAATTCAGATTTGATCTTATCCGTTTATTAAAGAGGTAATCCGATCCGATTCTTTTAATCTGTTTATTAAATAAATTAAACTAAATTAAATAGATTAAATATATTAAATAAATTAAATAGATTAAATTAAATAGATCAAAAATATGTTAAACAAATTTTAAATAAATTAAACATGTTAAATGAATTAAACAGATTATTTAACTCAATTCAATCTGAATATTAAATGAATCAGAAATTTAAAATCAAAATCTGATTCAATTATTGAATTGGTTAAATAAATTGATATATTTATGATTTAAATTTATTTTAATATAAATTTAAATTTATTTAAAATAAATTAAATATAAAATATAATGATGGGTTGAATCATATTTTGTCGATCTCACGAAAAAATCGCATACATATGCCTAATTATTGGATGAATTATAGTATCTGGCTCCAAAGTTAAGACCCAAGTCTGCAATGAGCCAGGGGACCAAACCTGACACAGTGTCAACCCTAGCCTACCCTACCCTACCCATCCCATATTTGCAAAGTTTTAATTGGTTGGGTCCAAAATAGCCACCCTAACGTGAGCTTGGGAATTCGACGGCGATCTCCAGGCCTCGCGCCCTAGCAAAATCCTTCTCACTCTGCCGACGGAGGAGGCCTGAAACGCATCGCTCCATCCTTCGACCCTTTTGCTGCCCTGCGCTGGCTGAACAGCTACGCGGCGAGATGGGATACACAAAAGACCAGCTGCTTGCTCGCCTACAAGTATTATTTCTTCTCCCCTTCCATCCTAACTCTTTTCTCTTCCAATACCGATAACATACTTTATCATGTGGATTCGATTTTATTTGGCTTCAATCCGCCTTAGATATGACTCTCTTGATCGGAAATTGAGGCTTTGTCATCTGTTATTCTCTTTTTCTGTCCTTTGCTTCAATTTCTGTTAGTTTTATTTTTGAGTATGTTTTGCGTAGAATTGATAAGTGCGCTTTCCTTAATCTAGCAAGGCCATCCAGTTAGGTGCTTAAAAGAAAAAAAAAAGAAGAAGAAAGAAAGAAAGAAAGAAAGAAGAAAGATTGTACCCTGTGCTTAATTCGGGGCCCGTTTGGTATTGCTTTTGTTTTCTGTTTTCTTTTTCGATAACCCGAGAAGAAAAATGAACTGGACTGAGCAACATGTATGATGAAACCCTTTTTTTTTAACGATTTTTTGTAAAATCTTTAGATATTCTGGTAGCAAACTTTTATTGGCTTGCCGGAGCATGGATAAATGGGCTGCCTTGAAGGATGTTGTTAATTTATGTGAACATTATTGGCTGTTATAATTATCATCATCAATCCTTGTTCTGACTATTTGGTGTTGGTTTAGGAATCCTTATTCATGAACAACTTTTGGTTTTATGTTGCACTTTACGAAGGCCTTACTTAGAAATACCATCCATGTTAGCTCCTGTCTTTCCCTTCTCTTTCCATGCATAAACTCTCGCATTGTATTTCCTAAAAGGGCAAGTAGACAACTTGATCTTGCATTGATCTCCAACTTGTATATTTGCTTGTCGATTTAAGTATCGTAGTTGTGGTATTAGTTCGATTGTTCTCTTACAAGATTGAGAGCTTTTCAACTAGTTCTGTCGAGACAAAATTCACCAGATTATCACTATTAGTCATGTATTCACAAAATTACCTCCTCATGCTTATAGCTTGATTATACGGAGTTGCTTACTTGTCTACTCATCTCTATATCTTTATCATGTTTTGATGCTATAAATCCCCTTTTATCTTGTAAGGTGGACATGATGTGGACAGTACACTGCAATTTTAGGACACTCTTTATGATCCTTGCCATCAAAAAATTCTTCCTTGTGAATCTTCAATAATCTTGGATGCATAAATAAAAGTGGGAGGAACAAGGCATCCCATCACAAGACATAGTCGTACACATTGAAATTCTTTTTGTTTCATGCAAATCTATGAATTTGTGAAAATCACTGGACATTGAAGGGAAATACAGTGCTCCACTTGTTAGTTATAAATTGAATAGCTTGACAATGCATTAAAATTCAAAAAGATCATCCATCTTTTGTTTAGTGCTTTTCTTTTTTTATTTGATTTTATTAAGACTTGATTGGTGCTTGTCATAGACCCGAAGGAAGAAGGCGGAAACTATAATTTGGAAGTAAACCATTGTGACCACTAGGGGTGGCAATTTTTGACATGACATGCGAACCCGACACGAACACGATGCGGAAAAATCTGGTTTTGGGTTGAGCTTATGTGGGTTCGGGTCGAAAACGGGTCGACACGATTATGACCCGCAAAATTCGCATCATTCGCGGGTTGACTTGCAAACCCGAAATAGACCCGCATGACCCGTTTAACATTTTTGTAAATTTATTAAAAAAAAGATTATTTCTGTCAAGTCCATAACAATCTTGTGATTTTTGATATTGTGTATTTTGAAGTGGGAGCCTTGATGGTTTTAAGAGGAGACTTGTGGTTTAGTTTATGGACTTTTGTTATGTTGTGTTGGTAAACTATATTATTGTGTATTTTGTGAACTATTGATTGTTATTTGGTGTTTAAACTTTGCTGATTTGTGGAATTTAAGTAAGGATATGTTTGTGTTAGTATAATTTAGTTACTCTTATATTGAAATAGATTTTGATTGATGATTGATGCAGGTTTTTAAATATATTTATAATAGGTTTATTGCATCACCCCTGTTATGGTTTGTGGCTGGGTGTTTTATGGTTCTTTTTGCTTACTTTAATTTATACATGCTGATATTCTTTTGCAGTTTAGCTGAACCCCCAAAAAAATCAGGTTTATTTAATTTTTTTTAGGATTTTTTTTGTCACTTCTGTTAATCATGTCATAAACATGTTGTGTTCGTGTCGACCTGACATGATCCGTTTAATAATCGGGTTATGTGGGTGACCTATTTAATAATTAGTCCGTGTATGAATTGTGAATCCCAATCCATTTAATAATTGCGTTGTGTTCGTGTTTAGGTTATATGAGTCGTGTCGTAAACGGGTTGACCCATTTACGACTTGCCAACACGAATTGCCACCCCTAGTGACCACAAGTAGGGTAATAAGGTGGCTAAGCAGTTAAGATGCCTGATCAGGTAAATGACAATAAAAGGAACGGGAGGAGACTGAAATTCTTCATTCTCAGGATTTTAGTTGTGTTTTTGATGTGTTTGGATGGATATTGAATGAAAGGTTCTAATGGTTGTTAATGCTGGATGTTGTAGACGTCTTGCCCATATCTGGATGAAGGTCTGACACTGATGATTTAACTTAGAGAAAATAAAGGGAAATAATGAAAGGAAAATAGAAAGAGCAAAAAAGCAACATATATGAATTGTGCAGTAGAATTGGATTTCATTTGCCAAAATTTGCTCCAAGTTGATATCCTTCTGTCCATCTTTATAGGATAGATGGCTTGGCCACTTATACTGAAGTTCACGGAACTCTGATTGAAAGATAAGGTGTATCAAAAGCTAAATCTTTTGATTTGCTTGAGATTCCCCTTAACCCTCTTCATATTGTTGCAGTTAAAATCCACTGGACGGTCAACTTGTCTCAACAAAGTTATTTTTTGGATCAAATATGGTAAGCTCTGAATTTAAACCTTTCAGCCTGTTTTGTACCATAAGAGAAGTCCAAATGTGGCCTGTCATGACCCTTTATCCATCATCAAATTCATCCTCCTGATTGTATCACCTCATATGGACACATAAAGGATGCTGGCGTTATGTGGGTATGTTTGCATGTTATTGTGTCCACACCAAGGATTGATCTTTTCTGCGCAGGTGGTGTGTTGCTTGGCACCAATACAGAATGTGCCATGCCCTGTGTCAAGCCTGTCAGTGCTTGATATGCATTGGCATTAGAGCATGCCAAGTACTGGGACACAGCTGGTTATATGACTGTGTTTCATGCTGCTATGTGCGATACATATTATCTCATGCCTTGTTGTGCTGAGTGGCACTTACGTTCATATTTGTGTCTGTTCAAGTAGGTAATTATATGTACATGCACAAATATTTTATCATGTTCCCTGCAAAAGATATTCCCTGATATGCTGTTGGACCATATCAGTTGGTGCTGTCGGTTATTAATAACAGTGCATATTGACCAATATGCAGAGAAGGAGATAAATTTTTGTTTGTCAGCAGGCTCCTTTTTTGTTGCTTCATGATAATATCCTGCAAACTTAATACTCTATGGAAGATCATTCATTATGACTTCTTTTTATGTTATTGATCAAGGCATCTGATATTTACCATTGGCAATTTGAAAGAGCTAGGTTTGCATATATTAAAGAAGTGAGTAGAAACAGATATCTGAGAAATTTAGATTTATTTGTCCCTCCAGCAACGAGACATCCTCAGAGAATGCCTACGGATTTGCTAACTTTCACTAATCCGTTCATTAACTTATGACTTCATTACTTTTTACATGCAGGAACTTCAGATTGATTTCATTTGCTATGATCATCCTGCTGTATTGACAGTTGAAGCACAGGTTGGTAAATAAAAAAACTGCTTTCGTTTTGTTTTGTCAGAGAATTATTACACATGGTTTCAACAACTTTTGTATTTCTGTTAGGCAAAGCATGTTGCTCATTTGGGAGGTGCATTAAGTAAAAATTTGCTGTTAAAGGTAAATTCAAGATACTAGCTGAGATTTCATTTTTTTCCCCCCAATAAATATGTTAAAGATATTTACAAAGTGCACCTACCAGTTAATCTTCTTTAACTCATCTTGAAGCTTATCATATGCAGGACAAGAAGCATAGGTTTTATGTTGTTTCAGCTCTCGCGGGAACAAATATTGACATGAAAGGTGTATTTATTTTTTCTTTTTATTGCTCTAAGATCTCCATTATTAATAGCAGCATAAAATGGCTGGCTTCATTTTTTTTTCCTTAAAAGAGTTGTTCGTAACTCACGTATCTGTATATCTTGATTTCTTGGGTTTCTGCGGTATTGGATTATGCTTTATAAAAATAGTTTTGTCCCAACGGCTTGGGTTGGGAAAAGGAGGTTTGCGAATGGCTCCTGAAGAAGCTTTGCAAGAAATACTTCAGGTTTGTATTCCTACCATTGGCTTCTTGTATAAGATTCCCTTTATAATTTACTTTCTGCAGCATTTAAGTTTAATCATAGTTATAGCCTATTATAATAGCCATTGATTTTACGACAAGTTTTACCTTTTACCTAGGTAACTTGAAACAACTGATGTTATGAATGCTGAAGAGTTGAGCTAAGAGGTTAAGGAGATCATCCCTTTTACTAATGATGTATTTGGTTGGAAAAGGGAAGGGGAGGACCTGCAAGAACTAAATGAAACATTGATCAATGTGGATTGAATTTGTGCGGAAGGGTTCGGAAATATGAGTGAAGATATTAGAAGATCGTGAAGGATATTTTGGTAGTGATATTGTAGAAGATTGGTTACAGAGATGTGCTGGTGAAAGGCAAATGGATATATGAATCAACCTTAATAAAATTAGATAAGGTTGGCTGGCTGTTATTATAAGATCAAGTTGTTTAATTAAAGGTGTTTAGAATAATGGCTGCATGACATACGGTAGAAGAGTTGATTCTGGTTATGAATGTTCCGTCTTGTGGGTGTGGAAGTTCAGAGTTTGGTTGACACCTCTAAAAGTGCCAACACTAGTGAAATAGGTGGTGAAGGATTAGCTGAATGAGAAATGACCAACCATTGGCAGACACTTAGTTCCAATAATAGGAAATTAAGAAAAGAGTTGTTAGAGGGTCTTCAATAATTGTGCCTGTAGGGATGACTACTTAAATAGGTCTTTATATGTGGTCAAATGAACTTCCTGCTTTATTTAACTGAAATAGGTGGCAAATTGTGATTTTAAGGTTTTATTTCGCACAACTAGTTGCAATGGAGTATGTGGTTGTGTAGTTATCTTTATGTATGATTATGTGGGGAACAAAGGGGACAAACTCAGAGGTAATTTAGGCCTAAAGTTGCGGAGGAGTCTTTGTTCCCCTCATGGAGAGAATAAAGATTATGGTAGCTGGCCAAATAGACTTCATTTCTTTCTTATTTTCATTTTCTTGAGGCTGTTGGAGAAATTATGTTTCATATTCTTTATTTTCTTTGTTTTCTATAATGTAGTCCTAGATATACTCTAATTATGGGGTCAGGTGCTGTTAATGGGAGAAGGTGGGCTCGAAGGTGGGTTGCACATGGGAGAAAGCTATGTTGATAGGTTGTCAAAAGTGTTAACGCTAAAAAGGTACAATAAAATTATGTAAGATGTTGATCTTGATGGAATATCTTAAGGCAAAAATTCTTAGGGAGAATTGGCTATTCCTTTTGGAACAAAAGGATCAAAACCTTTTGCATCCCATGCTCGATTTATAGATTGTACTTTTCAAGTGGACACTCCTATTGCAAGACCATATAAACAGGTTACATGAAATGTGCCAAATCCAAAGCAAGTGACCCCTGAGAGAAAGAAATGAATTCCTAAGATATTGTGCAGATCCAAAGAAGCTTTTCTTTAGCATTCATCACAGGATATAATTCTTTTTTGTTTTCGAATTTGAAGACCAATTGCACTTGAGAAATGCAAGGGGAGGGTCCTTGTTCTGTGGATTTTGGCATATATTTTACTATATCAATTTCCTCTACTAGAAAAGTTGGTTCTGGTCATGAGATTGTGAAAGAAGGGATGCTGTTCAATAATTTTTTTTAAAAGGATAAACATATCGCAATGAAAGAAAATGTCGGTTTAGATATTATAATTTCTCTATTTAAGAGAGAAAATCAGATTTTTTTTTTAAATTCACACATCTTAAAGATAGCATCATTAGCCAGATTACTTCATGCTGGGGAGTCTGCTGTTTTTCTAAGTCAGCTTGTTTTTCATAAGGATGTTATCACTTGAGTTTGCTGTCATTTTTAATTTGCATCCAAATTTATTCAAAGCCATGTTGCAACATATGGTTTGGTTGGAGGTCTGAAAGGATAGGCACAAAATTTATTTTTTCCTGAAATAAAGCCTTTTAATTTGGAGACTGTGGAAGAATTTTACTTAGTTCCTGTATCGGTTAAGGGATATTGCCCCTTGGAAAAATTGGGATTTTGCATTTAGTTTCTTAGGCTAGAGATGTTATTCTATTTAGCTTTTTGTTTCTCATTTCTTATTTCATCATATCAAGGATTGCCGAATCGGAACCAGATCCCATATCGGCCGACTGGTGGCACAGTTTGGTACGGATCTGTACCAGTCTGTGCTGGGCTGAATCGATAGGGCAAAGGAGAGAGGGAGAAGAGAGGAAGAGAGAGAGCGAGAGAAGGGGCGAGAGGGAGAGGAAGAGAGGGCCTCCGGCAGCCACCGAAGAGAGGAAGAGAGAGAGCGAGAGAAGGGGGAGAAGGAGAGGGAGAGGAAGAGAGGGCCTTCGGCGGCCTCCGAAGGCCGCTAGAGGCCATGTGAGCTCGGCAAGGGCAGAGGGAGGGAAGGAGAGAGAGGGGGAGTGCTTACCGGATGTCCAGAGGCCGTCAGAGGCTTCTGGATGGATGGCGACGCTGTTGCGACGTCTCTGATGGTTGATGAGCCAGCATCGAGGGATCTGAGGGCAGTCGAGGCCGGAGGAGGCTTTCGCCCTCCTTCAGTGCGAAACAAGGGTTTGTCTCTATTTTGCATTTTTTTTGGCTTTTATTGCGCGAAGTCGACAATGCAGTTGTTGACTTCGCCGTATTTTATTTTATTTTTTATAATTTTGGTTGTGACTTCAACTGAAATCATAAAAAAAAATACAGCGAAGTCGGCAACTGCATTGTCGACTTTGCACGATAAAAGTCAAAAAAAAAGTAAAATAGGGACGAATTCCTGTTCCATACTAGAGGAGCGTGGAGGCCCTCCTCCGGTCTTGACCACCCTCAGGTCTCTCAGTGCTGGCTCATTGGCCGTTGGAGACGTCGCAGCGGCGTTAGCCTCCGGACACCTAGTACGGATCCCCCTTATCTCTGCTTCCCTCCCTCTGCCCTTTTCAAGCTCGATAAGAGCTCGGATGGCCTTCGGCAGTCATCGGAGGCCCTCTCTTCCTCTCCCTCTCCTTCTCTTCCCTCCTCTCTTCCTCTCTTTCTTCTCCTTCCCTTTGAAACGGCTACTGTGTCGTTTTGTATGCCAGAACCGGACCAATTTTCTGCCGGTACGGTTTGGCACAGCCTGAACCATCCTATTCGGAATGGTTCGGAGAACGATGCATCATATCATCCATATGTTTTCCTTCACAAAGGTTGTTTTTGATCAGAAAGTTGGTTGGAATTATCACAAAAGGACTTTGGGTTATAATGCACTCTTATGCCCTTTAAGGTAGTAATTGAGAAAAGTTTTGGTACCCTATAATCATGACATGTAATCTTGTTATGGATTTATTGTATTTTCAAGTGTAGATTGGTTTCAGTTTTGCTTAACTATGTAAGTTGTATTCTTGTAATTCTTGGCTAACATACAATCGCATTCGTATTCCTTGGCAAACTTCAAGCAATAGTATAATTAATAATTACAACCACAACCTTCCAGCTTTTTCCTAACTATATGGGATCGGCTTTTGGATCAGGCTACCTTTGATGTTATTTGAATATTCTCCACATGTTTCCTTAAAATCTCTATTCATGTTATCTTTGGTCTTCCCCTCTTAACATAAACTGAAGTATCCCTCCTTATTGAAGTCTCCTTAATTTTCATTGTATATGTCTATATCATGTCAATCAATTTCCCATCACTTTTTCCTTAATTTGTGCAATGCTGTGGCTCTTTTACTATATCCATTCATGAATCTATCATTTCTATCTTAACATACTCATTTTTTCCTACATTCAACTTTTTTTTGGGTATCTATTTTATTGTCTAGCTCCAGCATTCTGCCATACAATATTGCAAGCTTATTGTTGTTCTATAATTTTTTTTCCTTAAGTCTTCAAAAAATATGCATATCACATAATATTCTGCATACTTCTTTGCACTTTATCCAACCAACTCTAATTATATTAAATATATTTTCATCTATGTCCCCATTATTTTGTACAATAAGTCCTAGATAACGAAATCTATCACTCTGTGGTATCTTTCATCCATCAATCTTATTCGGGATCATATCTGCATTTACGTTTTCACTAACTTTACTTTCCACATACTTCTTCTTTGTTTTACTGATTTTTAAAGCCATTGTTCTCTAAACTTTTTCTCCATAAGTTTAATTCAATATTTATTTTATTTATTTTTCATCAATATTATGGTACATCTTTGTGAATACATGAGTAAGATCTTCTATAATTATTGTGAAAAGGTATGAGATTAGGCAATATTATGTTTTTCTTGAGTTATATTTTCCTATCTTTAAAATAAAATAGTTCAAATCTGTGCTATTCGTTTAAATGATGCCTATATTATATAGATCTTTTCTACAAAATGCTTGATCTTATAATGATAGAAATACAAGTGGCTAACAACAACTTCATGATTTGAAAGGAAACCTAGCAGAGGAAGCTTGAATATTTGTATGAAATGTGGACCATATGAACCAAATATTCACACACATATATATGAATACACTCGCGTACATATGTAGATGCAGGTATACCTATATACACAGATATTTATGTACACACAGTGATAAGTTCTATGTTTTTGCCAGGTGCCAGTGGGATGTGTTACTCCATTTGCATTAATTAATGATTCTGCAAGGTATATTTTTTTGCTTAATTATCGTATTCTTTATCTTGCTTTGAAATGAAAGTGTTCACTTTTGGCACTTTTAAAGCTGTTAATGCTGGAAAATCTAGTGTGCCTAAGTATTCATACATGCATATTTCATGTCATATTAGATGCTTACACTATTTCTTTTTGTTTTCTTGTCATACTTTTCACTATAGTTATCTCACTTGGGATACGCATTTTATATCCATATTCATATCAAATTAGATTGGCGAAGGCCTGGTACTAGGGACACCCTTCGTACTGAATACCTGTAAAAATTAAAAGAAATTGATCCCTGCTGTTGTGCTTTGCACACTGTACTGGATTGGTATGGTATGCTATGTACAAGCACCATGTTTTGAGCACCTGACCATTTGAGGATAGTGTTGCATTTTTGGATTTTTCCTGAACCTTTTCTCTTAGTAATGTGGTCTTGGAGCCTTTCCTTTGCATTATATGAAAATCTTTAAGATAATTTTTGTAGTCAGGTATGATCAATTATTTAAGAGACTGCTTTCATTCTATGTTTGTACTATTGTTTGAATTTTTGAAATTCCAACTATTTTAGAATTATTGATGCAGCTCTTGGAACGAGAATAAGATGGCTGTGTATGGTTTATTTGCAGAGATAAGATCGGATCTTTTTTTTGTTTTTTCAAAAGTTTGGTTTCTGCTGAGAACAACAGTACATAAATTGTGTGATAGAAAATAGGAAGAAGTAGGAAAGGAGGGAGGACCGGGTGTTTGAGAAATAGGAAAGGGTAACATTGTGAGATAAGAAGAAGATCATGCATCCTTTTTTTCTCATGTATATGTGTGTATATGCATATGCAGTATATGTATGTTTATGTATATACAGTATATGTATATGTATGTATGTATGTGTATATAGCATATTTATTTGTATATATGTATATATAATGAGAAAAACGTCCAAAACCCCATCTATAACTCATGTTGACAATTGCTTTATAGCATAGACTTCTTTGTCCTTCCTCTTCTGATCTAGCGCTCTCATAGGACTCAAACAACTTCTTAGTCGAGGGACTCATCTTTCTTTAAGAGTTCTAATTGAACCAGGATTTAGAATAAGAAAGTAACTAATCAAATAGGAAGACAACATTTCCCAACTGAAACCTAAACAAATCTGAAATAATTTGTAACTAGAGGATACTCTCAAATTAAGATAACTTTGGACAAGTACTACCTAGTCAAGCCCTTGCTGTCCAGCTGTTGATTGACTGAAGCAAGGTTCATAAAACTGGTACAAGGAACTGCACCGGTATGTTTACCGGTATGGAATTATACAGTCGAGTACGGTCTGGTAGACATCCCGTACCAAGGCAGGCTTTCAATGCTTTTTCTTTTTTCCTCTACTCCTAGCTGTAGTAGCGCCTGTACCCGGGTGATAGGGGTTGCTTCTGCCCAGTTCAGACCAATATGACCTGGTTCAACTAGTATACTGAACTGAACCGAGGAACTGTTCCGTACGTTACTAGCATGGTATGGTACAATTAGTGTGGGATGATAAGGGTCTGTAAAACAGTCTTTAGACTGAAGTATTATGTGGTAGAGCCATATGAATTTTCCTTCTCCATGTCAGCTTGCTATTCCTTTCGATGGCTTGGCTGACATGGCCGAACTGGCTGCCATCAATGTGGCGGTCCCAAAGATCCTTCTCCCTTGCACTGCATCATTTGCTGAGCTAGATCAGATCTCTCTGTGCTTGTGGAAGAAACTTTGGAGGCATTGTTTGCAGTTTCGTGGTCTTATTTTTGAAGATGAAGTTGTAGGTATTATATACTCAACCTTCCTATGGTAAAGTAAGGGACATCCTGATAAGACATCTACTGTGGACTACAGAACAACATCATGTAGGACCTCATATGATACATCCTAATGAAAAGCACATCTAATACCACTGCTTCACAAAATCTTTTTTGTAGTTGTTTAGCCATTGCAGCTGATATGTCTTTTTTTTTTTTGTCCTTTTTCTTTTCCTCTCCTTTTTAGCTGCATCTTCATGTTTAGCCTTTCCACAAGCTTTGAAGATGCTGCATTCTCATGTTCTGCTGTAATAATTTAACCATATATGATGCGGGATAACTTGGGGATAGCTTTCTTTTGTGTCGGTCAAGCTAATAGGTTAGGAGGTTTAGGGTTTTGATCCGTTGGATGCTAGGCCTGTCCAACATTATTAGAAAACAAGATAGAAGCAAAACAGTTTTGTGGATTAAAGGAAAGAGGCAAGATTTCTTGGTCTACCCTGAGGTTTTTAGGGGATAGTGTTGTTTGGATACAGGGTTAAAGTAGAATTTTGTTCTTCACGGGAACTGTAATTAAGCGATATTACAAATTTTCAAGCATTAATGAGAGATAAGATGGGGAAAAATTGGAGGAAATAAAGGAATTGTGAGATAAGAGGGAAAGGGGAATTGAAGGCATTGGAGAGAGAGTGAGATAGGGAGTCAAGCAAGAGAACAATTTCATTCTTAATACTAGAACTCTTTTTGCGATACAGCTAAAGTCTATCTTCTGAGCTTTAATTTACACACATATATGTTTCTATATATATGTATATTTATGTATATACGTAGGCCTATGCTAGCTTGAGAACCAGGTGACCAATAAATTAAAGACCCCAAGGAACTTGTGGACCAAGTAACTTGAGTCTAAGTTAAAAGCCAAGACACTAGTAAAATGCTAAACAAGTATAGACTCAATGGATGAATGATTTGGATTGTCAAATGGCTTTGATGGCCTAATAAGGTCCTTTGATGCTCCTAGCATCCAGATAAGGGCTTGAATAATCATGATATGGATTGTGTCATCCAATCCAAGCCCTTCATCAGCGTAACTTATCTTGGCAAGCCATAAGGGGGTTCTTGATTATCCTTATCCTTTGTCAATCTAAGCTGGATATTTTGCTTTTGTACATGCATCACCTGATGTAGATACAATGTTTTGCCTACTAAATCTCCCCAAGTGTTATTCCTAAGATTTCTTTGCCTTCTGGTTCATGCTTCTCAGATGATTCTTCAGCAGAAAGAATTTACTTCTTAAACACATGAGAAATATTTGTGGTTTGACCATGTTTAGGGCCCCAAGATGGGAGCCTTTTGTTTGATCTTTAGAAGCCATTGGAGGCACCTTTGGAGAAGTTGGAGATGTCTCAAATTGCTTTTCTGGTAATTGGCTTCTGGTTGATTAGCGCTCTACACAACTTGTCTTGATCTGCAGAGCAATGTAAGGTATCTTGAAGCTGAAAACTTGATTTTTGCACCAGTCTATGCAGAATCTCCATTTGGAGTCCTGGCCAATGCTGTGTTGAATGGGGGCCTCTGCCTTTTCGATGCCACCATGGTTGGCCACGTTGTAGAACTGCTCTGCAGGCCATCTTGATTTTTCCTTCTGCTTAAACTGCTGGAATCTGACATACACTTGTTGCATGTATTCAGTTGGCAAGAACTGGCTTTGAAAACGCTCATTCATCTGAACCCAGATATAGATCTCACTACATTGGATTCTTTGATTAGACTCCTGAAGCTATCTCCATATTAGAAGTGATTGTAACTGATTGCCCAATTTAGGAACCCCTTCAGGTTCATGCTGCATTGGAAGTCTGAGATTTATGATCTTATGCCTCTTGTGGACCCTAAAATGAAGTTGCAGAACCTGTACATTTTTAAATGGCATCCCTATATAATTTGTTTGATGAGACATAGCCTACAGTGCTGTATCTCTTATCTTGCATATTGCAGAATTGGTGAAAAACAATGGCATTTCTAAAATATTGGAGTGCCCATGAGAATGTGCTTATAAAGTGCTCCTAATCACCACATACTTTAGATCATACTGAATAGGTTACAGATGAAAGTATTGGGATTGCTGCATTAGAATTAGGGGCTCATATTTGAGTGAATAAGTTTGGAGGAAGATGACTCGTCCAAAAAAAAAAAAGATTTGGATTGTAAGATACTGTTTGAAAAAGTACCAGAAAACCAGGAATTAGAAGCAAATCAAACAAATACGGATGACATGAACGACGTATCCCTTGTTTATATTGTTTGTCACCAATAAGCTTCTCATATTTTGTTCTATAATACCCATTGCTGCACTTTCTGAGAATCAAGTTTTTACTGGATGAAGATGTCCTCGACTCTGTACCAGTATGAACATGTTCTTGATGTTGTACATTTTACATCTCTTTATGCTGCTAACATGCATTTCTTTAGAACTGGTTCGCGAATGTTCTTACAAAATTGTTCCTGTTCTTTTCATGAAGTGCTGTTTCGTTGTTGTTGGATCAAGGTTTCCAAGCTCAAAAGTGCTGCTACTTTCACCCTCTCACAAATGAGACAACTATTTGTAAGTGAGGTTCTTTTCTTTTATTGCTTGTTATATAACTATGAAGTTATCTACTGAAAAGGTTGATACCTCATCTTAGAGGTTGATTCTTTGTATTCGTAACAAAAAAGGTTCATATTGCATGTCAAGTTTGGCTGCATGATTTATGCATGTATTATTTTGTTCAGAATCTCTGCAATAGACACTGTTGATCATCAAATACCAAAATAAATTCTCCCCCAAAATTCTTACTTGTATCTACAAGATGAAACATCAAAGGAACATCTTGTCTCAGTAATCAAACTATGTAGTTGACATGGTAAAGAATATCTTCTTTATCATAATTCATGACTATATTTTAGCTCTTAGCAGTTATATTGCCAAAGCGAGTCTTTGCACCTCAGGCATTTGTAATTCTTACAAATAATGCAATTTGTTAGTTGCCAAAAGTCTGTTTTTGATATTCTAGGAAAGCACCTTGTACGAGGCGCTATTTATCCTTGGAGCATCATCCACCAAACATAGTTTTCCTTACACCTGCCCAAATTCACATGTTGCCCACTCTCATAATTATAGCTCAAATGGTTATTGCATCTGTTTATGGAACATTATTGCCTTGAACACATTTTGTTCAACATATAGGGTTCAGTTCTTCAGCATATTGGTATTTTAAGAGTTGGATTATTATTTGCCATTTTTTTTTTCGGATCATCAATATGCTGTCTGGCCTTTTTTTCCTTCGTTCTACCAAATCAAATAGATGTTCAAGGGAACAATTTATAAAAACACTTCTATTTCTTATTATTTGACAATTCCTGCACCTTTTCTTGTCAACAAAACAACCGTTTGTTTTGATTTGAAGATTCTATTTCCCCCCTTTTATTTACTTCTCTCTAGCATCCACAAATATTAAGTAGTGGTTCGTTTTTGGGCAAAATTACACTTGTTGGCACCTTTCTCCTTTACAACCTCTGTTGCTCTCCTCCCAAAGAAAAAAAGAAGGAAAAATATGGGCTGCTCCCATGTTGTATTCATACATATTCTGAAGTTGCTACACAGCTATCATCATTTGGCAAAGCTTATGGAGAGCTTGGATGTTGAAGGGCTTCAAGGCTAGATGGCATACTTGAAGTTGAAGATCTTACTCTATTGAGTTAAGAAAGACAGTAAAACTTCTACCCCTTGTTTAAAATATTATATTCAAGGGTTTCTTTCCGCCTTGAAGAGCTTCTTTGACCTGCTATCAAAAGCAAAAAAAATAAAAAAGAAGACCTTCATTGGTTTCTTAAGAGATGTTGGATAATCTCAAGTAAAACTGGAAAGTAGGAAAATATGGGAACATTCTATATTACTGATATCTTGATTAAGATTTTGTGGGTGAGATATTGGAATCTCATCTAATAATAGTAAATCCAGAATTATCAAAAATATTTAATTATAAATTATATAAATAAAAACTAAATATCTATGTAGGGCAGTAAAATATTGATTGAAAAATATTTGCTGAGATAGCGACCAAGATCAATTATATGATATATTTGTGGGGTTCAATGTTGGCACAAACTGAGATCCTGGATGAGATCTTAAATGAAAACCTCGAATAGGAAACTTATACTCATTTCCTGTTCTCATTCCAACCAATCAAACATGGCTAAGGGGATTTGGTGGGTTAATCTGCGCTAAAAGATTAGCAGCTTTCTATGGGTGCACAAGTGAGCAACTTATGCATATATGCACTAAGTAAACTTTAGTGAGCTTCTTTTTTTCTTCAATTCTTTCATTCCATTATATCCATCATGTCTAAGATATGTTTTCATCAGCTCTCAGTGCAAGTGACCTCAACAAGTTTCTGACTTCAATTGGAAGACAGCCAACTTATGTAGACTTGGAGGTGATTGAATTTTATTGAATTGACAATTTGACATCAATCTCCTTTGGAGGGTCTGAGTGACGTGGTCGTTGGTTATTTTTAGTAGGCTTCTCCATTGGTAGGAAAGGACAGTCCACCTGATCTTGCATCTTTTGTTCCATCCGGAGTTCCTACTTTGACAGGAGAAACAAATAAGGCAGTTCCTGCTCAAAATGATGTATCCAAGGAGAAATCAACAGATCATGCAGGTGAACCTTTGTCAATGTTCATGCTTTTACAATATGTTTGCCATATGTACTGCTTGTATGATAATACTGTTTGCTGCAACTTTCTTTGTTATTCATCACTCCCTTTCCATAGTTTTTTTTTCCACTTCATTTAATTCACTATGATATTGTCTGATAAATAGTCAGTGGTTTAGGAATATGTGATAATTCTGGTGAATGAAACGTTCTGCCAAATTACTAATGTACTTGTACAAGAATCATGATCTTTTCAATACTTGATTTAAGCATTGAAACTCCTGAAGTTGTTGGCTTGTGCTTTAGATTTCTGACATTAATCATCAACGGGGTCATAATCTGAATCTAGACATGCCAATACTAGAATTTATTGTTTGTAGGTTTTACCCTAATCAGCTAATTTTCTAAAAGAAATGACAAGATGTAATGGTTTTAATAATTCACAATTGTTACAAGGGCTATAACAATATTTAATAAACAATGTCCAATTTAACAAGCAGGCATAGAAAGAGCAAGGAGAAGAGACATTCTGATTTAATAGCTGATTTTGCTGGTAGCACATGATCATAATCAGTTGTATGAATTTAACTCGAATATCAAGTCTGGAATCTAGTTTTTTGAGATATTATGGTGCTTACAGGCCTTTGAGTGCTCCTTAATGAATCTCGATATTTCAAATCACCATTTCAAATTTTAACATCATCTATGGTAAAGTTGTTGCATTGACCATATCTCTTATTATCCCCACTCTGATTCTTTATGCATGATATGACACCATATTTCTAATTGTTGTGTATAGGTATTGATTGCATAGAGAAAGCCTTATTTTAGTTGTTAAATTTTGTTAGAAAGAGTATTAATAAGATTTATGAAGAATTAAAAGAGATTTGTCTAATTACAATGTCGCATATATGGTCAAGTATCTAAGAAGTGGCTGAGATATGCAAGCAGCCATGGTACAACATTGTGCATGCACAATATACCAGCTTATTCACAGACATTTGATGTTGCCTATGATAAAATATTCGAATAAAATTACTTATCATAGATAAAAAAATAGTGAGAAATTAGAATTGAGTTAAAAATTTATACAAAAATATACCCCATGATGTCAATTTGTTCCTGAAGCATTTAGTGATAACCATTGGATTTATGCTTCCTTTTTGACTGGACAGACAGCTTGCATCCCTTCCCAAAACTTTTTGGTTCAGCATTTTAAGCAAGCCCATGTAAGTATTTGAACTTTTAATGGGCATTTTGTATTTCTCAACGGGTACTTAAGCAACATTTAGAATCGAGGAAACATCAATTATACTTGTGCCTAAGCTTATCAGATATATAGCAGCACGGCACTACATGCTGTTGTAAACTTAAACTCAGAAGAAACACCAGTCAGATCAATTGGGCTTTCTAGCAGAGCATATTTTATAAAAAATTACAACCACTACTTTAGCACCCATTGAAGCTGTAATTTATTTTGTTTATTAAATGTATGTTTGCTAATTTCATATTTATTCTGGTGTCTTCTCCAATACTGCTTAATGCACACATCCATTGAAACATGCCTTCGTTTCTCATTTTAAGGACAAGCTAGTAGTCGGCTGGATCTTCAGAAAAATGCAGTGGAAAAGACTCAAAACAGAGTAGACCCACTGGCTGAAGCTTCTGATGTAGGAAAATTTGTGAAGGAAATTATAGATAAAATATCTACAGCCTACTTATCAGAGGTAATTGAAGTTATTATACATATCTCACTTACTTTACCATCTTACCATCTTTCTTTCTATTGGAATCTGATGTTTTCTTGGTTAACTAAATTTTTAGGTGTCTAAGGATTCAAATGTTCAACAGATGGAACTTCCTGGACATTCAGTATTGGATGGAATCAGAAAGCGGGTTGTGTCTGATTTGGAGAACATGACTGTAAGTATGATATATGTTGGCAATTCTACTTTCTGTTTTGACATATGATGGCAGTGACCATGTCCTGTTGATACATGTAGGCATACACACATATTTATAGACATACACACGAACACACATCTAATGGCTTTGATGTTCACAAGATATAACCAACTCGATTATGCCGTACAGTCATTAATTGATGAGACATGATATAGACAGTCCAGACTGTTCGTCACCAGATACATTGTCATGAACAACCAAAACCTAGATTCCTCATGTTTCAGAAACTTAGTATGCATGCATCATGGGATCACCAAATGATTTTTTTTTTTTTTTTTAAAAACAAGAGTAAATCATTTACTTTATGATTTAGAAGTATCTGAACTATCTGAGTTTCTTTCTGCTCCATTATTAGCCTTGGTGCAATGGCAAAGTTGCTTTATTGTGACCTAAAGGTCATGGGCTCAAAATACGGAAAAAGCCTCTCTGCAAATGGAGGTAAAGCTGCATACATTTGAACCCCTCGAACTCCACACTGACAGGAGCCTTGTGAGCTGCCTTCTAGTTTCTTTTTGCATGTGTTTTAATATATGTAGAATACAAATGACTTCAGCCTCTGGCCTATGAAATTATACCTTGGGAACAGTAAAGTGATCTCCATATACATAATTTATAATATTTGGAGAGCTATGATACAAATAGGGTGGAATGAGAGAATTTTGTACATACTGCCTAAGGACGTTGAATATCTCTGTTCCTGGTAATTTTTCATATATACTGGAATAAAGATAAGGGTATTTTTGCCATTTGATTAACCGGTAAATGAACCAGAAAAGAACATGGCAAAATACTAACGCATACAATGCCTGGTTAAGTTACAGCAATACTCTCTTTCTTTCAAGTACATAGGAATAAAGGATGCTGTATTTGGGGTCAGGATCCTTTCTGGTTTGTAAAATGAACTGTAAAGTCTAGTTCAATCACGACCTTCTGTAACAGCAATCAACAGCGTGTGCTTGAAAAGAGAGAGACATATAGTTGTAGGCAGGTCCCATCATATTTACCTGCCTTGTTCAATCACCCAATGCTTACTGATCCATGGATGATGATGGTGGGAGATTTTATTGGACTCTTTAGTTCTTGAAAGAATCTAAACTGGGGTAGTAGTGTCAACATAGAGGGAAAATCAATTGTTCATGGCATAATTATACATATCTGCTATTTGGAAATTTGTTTGGGAGAGGAAGTTTAATATTCAGGTAAACTATAAACATTGGCCGAAAGTGATGTGAGAATTTAAAAATATGGATTTTAAGATAAAAATAGTTTATGTTAGGTCGTACATGAACTGCAAACATGGGAAAAAGCCAAGTACATCAACAAGTAGCATTATTAGTTTAATAATTCTTGGCTATTTCATGAAGGAACCATGGGATGCTGTGTAATGTCTGTAATTATTAAAATTTTCCAATTGTTTGGCGATAATAATTTAATTCAAGAAGTTAAAGTAGTTCATATGATGTTGTAACTGGAGTCATGGATGATACTTGCATGTAACTAGAAAGGAAAACACACCCAGAATGCACATCCAATATTGAACTGCATAATCTGTTGGATCTCAATCTATAGAGCCAACCTTGTTGAGTATGTAACTGATGGTGAGCCTCACATAGTAACCACCATATGTAAACTATGAAAAATGCAACTCATGAACACCACATTTTCCCTTTCTTTTCAATAGCTCACAACTTACAGACAACGAAATCACTGCAGATGAGTATGAAGAATGCAGCATATACACAAGGGTTCCATGCAGGTTTCCAATCCATGCTTCGGTCTGGTATTGAAAACTGGTCATTCCGAAGCTAGTTGCATGATAGGCAGAAGAAACAAAAAGGATTGAACATGATGGGTATTTCGAACAAATGTTTTTACATCTATGATGATTATAGGTTTAAAATTTGTGTCATACTCGTTGCTTATCTTCATGTCTACTCGACTCCATTCATTGTACGGATGCATCTGTATGCTTGCCTTATACGTGCATAGAGTTGCTCATGAATTTTGGTGGTTGTGAGTATTTATGGTTGAAAATGTCTTTTCACTAATTGCTCCAGACTTTTAAGGTACTGGATCAGAAATGAGGACAAAATAATTTTTTTTTTCTTTTTTATGGAAGTAAGGTTAGATCTGTGAAATATGACTGATATACTTCAAGTAGTAAAACAGCAACTACCGGTTTGAAGTCATTTAAATATGCAGGATATGATGTGTGTTTTACTAGACAGGTCACATTGCTTATGAATATCATTCATGGCATGCTAACTTCATTCCTTGAGCTATTTCAGTATCAGATTAGGCCTAGAAATGAATTGGTAATAAGGTAAGTGGCTGTTCGGTTTGCTGCAATTTAACTTGCCTCTACCAGACATTGCAATCCAAGATTGCAATTCTATTTATAGGTTGCAATTGCAAATATATGTTACTGTTTTTACATCAAAAAAATTGTATGTTACTGTTTTATGTATCTATACGATATTACTAATGAAATAGGTATCTTCCATATCAGATTGTCTTAGTTCTCTTCATGAATATATGTGAAAAAAACCGATCAAGAAGTTAGATTTATGATCCACGTGCATCTCCATTTTTACGTCTCTCTCTTGGTTGCGCTGTTTCTCTGAGGCATCCCAAACTAAATGGATTTATTTTCAAGCAACGGTTATCCACTTAATTCTTTCAAATTAAAAAAAAAAAAAAAGGAAACATCAGTTCTCTTCATCAAGTCTACATGTTTGTTCTCCCGTATTTCCCAGACTCTTGTAGTCTTTTTTCATTATTTTTTTTATATAATAATAGAGTTGACTTTATATATATATATATATATATATATATATATATATATATATATATATATATATATATAAATATAATATTATATGATGTATATATAGGGTGACCACTTAAAATTGCAAAAGAGGTAAAACCTAAAAATGCAATAAAATTGCATTGGATATACCATCCAAACATCGCTAAAGAATTCACTGTGTACTTGAAGATATATCTTTAAGTCGTTAGGCAGTAATTGAGGTTTCTGGGTGTCGTGTCGTAAAAAACCTAATCAATTGAGGTGAAACTGGCGGCCTTGTAAGATTGGCTGAAAGAAATAATGGGTCATAAAAGTTGTTTATGGAGTCATAGAATTAAGCTGTGAGGAATAAATTTAAAAAGGAGCTTCGCATCTTCACCTTTGTCACTTTCAGCTATGAACACTGAAGTAGCAGAGAAAGATTTTAAGGAGGTAACCTCTCATCATGTCTGCAGTAATCAGGTACTATGGCAGGAAGAGTTAGACATTAATCACGTCCAGTAGGGTGTAATAATACTGCATAAAAAATGAGTTGTTATGGGCATTTTATACAATATGTATATCAATTATCCTGCAAATGTAGGGGGCATGATGTTTGGAAACCCACCGTTTCTTTGGAAAAGGAAGCCACACTAAGTTTTGCAGCCTCCCGCCTGTTGACCAATAAGGGATTGGTATGCACGGTACAGGTACCGTAATAGAATAATCCACTGATACATCAAGAAAAAAATATTTTTCTTATTTATTGTTTTCCGGTTTTTAGGATTCCTTTTCTTTAATTTTGATTAAAAAATAGGTTTTTGTAAGAAAATGTTTCACCCTTCCACTCTTTTTCTCTCTCTCTCCACTCTTTCTCCTCTCTTATCTTGAAATGGAGGGAGGGAAGAGCACAGTTATTGAGGCATCAAGCGTACCCTTACGAGGCTGAACTGCTCGGAACTGATTGAACCTGGGTAGGCCAACCATCGGTACCGTATAATATTGACGGAAAGAAATTCTCTGTCCAGAGACGGAGAAAAAGTATATTATTTCATCCCATTTGACCATATACGTATTTAATTGAGAGATATTTAATATAGATTAATTTTTTTTTAAATTAAAATATTATTTTTTTTTTTACTCTATTTTGCTGGTTAGGATGTTATAAATAATAGCAGAACATCGTAGCAATCAACAGGATGTCATAGAAAATAACAAGATGTCATAATGATAGTATGATATTTTATTACATCTTATGAATGATTATTGAAAAATAATATTATTGATAGAGAATATCATATCAAGTACAGGATGTCATAATATTATCCAGAATGTTATATAATTCATAAAAAATTTTATAAGGCATCAAAAAGTAATAATAATTTCTTTCTTTGTTCTATAGCATCTTAAATAATATATATGATTTTTTATATATTTATATGATTTTTTAATAATTGTTCAGAACATTATAACAATGAACAAAAGATCATAGAAAATAATAGGACGTCACGATAATGGTATGGCATCCTATTACATCCTATGAATAATTATCTGAAAGTAATATTATCGATACAAGATATCATATAAAGATAAAAAAATCATATATATTATTTAAAATATTATAGAATAAAAAAAATTATTATTACTTCTTGATATCTTATATAACTTTTTGTGAATCCTATGATATCTCGGATAATGTTTATGATATCCTGTACTTGGTATGATATTTTGTGTCCATAATATTATTTCATAATAATTATTCGTAGGATGTTATACAATTATTATCACATCTTGTTATATCCTATGATATTCTGTTGATTATTTTGATGTTATGTTATTATCTATAACATATTGACGAAATGTGAGCAAAATAGAGTAAGAAGAGGGAAATGACATTTTGATCAGGAGAAAGTCGAAGAAAACAGGTTAAGTTGTATTAAATATTTATTTTATTATTAATTACGGTATATGATCTAATTTAGTAAAGTAGTATATTTTTTCTTTGCGGAAGGTGATAGGTAAAAATTTATTTATTTATTTACATATGGAATGGTTCTTATGGTATTGTATACGATGACCCATACGGGAAGTGTGATCTACAGCATTTTATAATATTTAAAGCTATAATATTTTTTTTTTTTGGATTCTATTATCCGTGCATCAAGTGAATGCCAACCGTACGTATTCAAACTGCTGACGGGCCAAAAAGCTAATTGCTCACACACATCAAAAAAACCCTTCATCATGAACTATAGATCTCAAAACACGTGCATTCCATAGAAACAAAACATGTAGGATCTACCAAAAAAAACAGAACATATAGGAGCCAAAACTTTTCTTGCTTTAACCAAGCATAGAACAAATCACCATCGCTTATGCCATCATCATCAGTTGTCATTTTAAATCCATCTTATGCATATACTTCTCGAATATCCCGATACATGATTAACTATCTAGATTCGAAATTTGAACAGTCCAAATAATTTGCATCAGTAGGATTTGGATCATGAATCCTACCAATGTCATAGCGGCTCAACTTCCTCTCTCTCTTGTACATATTGCATAGATCACACCAGCCCCTGATTTCTGTGCAGCAGGCCAAGTCAAGCGCTCATCTGACCCACGCAAGGAAGGTCACGTTTCATTCACACAGTGAATAGATGACATGTATTGACATATGCATGTAGAACCGTAGATTTTGGTTTAATTTCCCACAATGGGTAAACAGGCAAATGGGAGAAAGAATCACAACATGAAAGAGCAAAGAGATACCTGGATGCTGACGTTTCCACGATGAAATCTCTCGTAAACTTCTCCAAGGTTTCCATTATCTTGGAAACTTGAACTGAAGTAAAAAGGGCATCTAATAATAACGTAACATTGTTGTTATCCTAGAAAAAGACTCACAACTCAATTTATAAGAAAAGAAAACAGAGAGAGTAGAAACATAGCGGTAAACTATCAATTTGCTTCACTCATTCTCATTCAGATGTTGTTGTGGCCAAACTAAAAATTAATCATAACATAATCGCCTACCTCTGTTCTCTTCCCAGCAGAATGTGCATCCTCTGTGCTCTTTTTTCTGTTCAGCAGATCAAATCTATTGGATGAACTTGAAGAATATTGTGATGTGGAAATAATAATAATAGGAAATAAGTCATTAATTGAATAAAGCTAGATTATACTCATGAAAATAAAATAAATTGATGGCAGCAACAGCAACAACAACATCAAGAGCAACAATAGTAATAACAAGCAGAAGAGAGAAGAAGAAGGATGATCCATCCAGTGTAAAATTACCATAGCATCGTGAAGTCAGTATTTTGATCTTTACTCTGGTCAAAAGGCCAATTGAATGAGATAAAAGAGACAAGAGAGGAGGCGTATAGATGGAGAAGGTTAGGGAGGAGAGGGCATACACCTAGGAGATAAACGTGGCTTAGTCGAGAAAGCTTTGGCCAATTGACATCAGGATGTTAGACACTTGGAAAAGGGGCAGTTGAGATCCGATCACCGCTTTTGAGAATACAGATTGTTGCTGCAAGACTCCGATCAGATGCTAATATGGTTGGAGATCGATGCTGTTTCAGATCCGAGATGCTGAAGGGAATTTATAAGGAAAGCCATACTCGTCGGGGGTTTTCGATGGAGGATCCTTCGATGCTTAAATCAGTTAGAGTTCAAAAACAGTAGAGAAGAAGAGAAGAATGGTGAGAGAGAGGTAGCTTTTCTTTTTGGGAGTTCTTTCTCTGGAGAATTGTCCTTTCCTTGAGAGTCTCATTCATATCTCTTTTATAAGGAGGTAGAATCGTAGGCTGTTAGTTGGAATTTGTAGATTATTAGGCCTAATTCTTTAGGCCGTCGGGCCGTGTTCTGACTATTCGTTATGGAGAAAAATCTACCCATTGACCTTCATTAGCGTGGCTAACTATCAAAAAAGAATTTTTTTATGATAAATTTTAAGTGACAAAATATAATATCATCACTAAAAATAAGATTTTTGCAATAAATTATAATTTTGTTGCAAAAAATTAATTTTTTTTGTGACAAAATCTCTTTTTATCACTAGAGACATGAGTTATTGCGATAAAATAATAATTTTGTTGCAAAAAATCTTCCACTAATTCATGATTTTCCTGATTTCAGAATCAAACGTATTTGTGATGAAAATGTATGTTTTTGTAATAAAATATTTGTCACTAAAAATTTTCAATTTGTGACAAAATTTTGTCACAAATAAAATTTTTCTGAATTTAGTTTTCTATTTATAGCAATAAATCACTATTGTCACTTTAAGCAAAATTATTGTGACAAGATATCTTGTCGAAAAAAATCTAAATTACTATTTAGTTTATTGTGATGAAAATATTACGTTACAAAAAATTATTATATTTTTTATTTTTTTATGATAAATGCTTGTTTGTTGCAAAAAAATTTAAATTCTCTTTTTTTGTTTCATCTTTTTTTAATGTATTATGATGAAAATATTTTATTGCAAAAAGTCAATATATTTTTTATGACAAAGACTTGGTTGTTGCAAAGAGAATTAGATTCCCTCCTGCAAAAGGTCAATATATTTTTTGTGACAAAAGCTTATTTATTGCAAACAATTTAGATTCCTTCCTATTTTTTAATTTATTGTTACAAAAAGTCAATAAATTTTTTGTGACAAAGGCTTGGTTGTTGCAAAAAGAAAAATAGATTTTCTCTTTTTATTTCCTTCTTTTTTTAATTTATTATGATGAAAATATTTATTATGAAAAGTCAATATATTCTTTTGTGACAAAAGCTTGTTTGTTGTAAAAAAGTTTAGATTCTCCTCTTTTCTTCCCTCCTTTTTTAAAATTTACTATGATGAAAATATTTTGTTTCAAAAAGTAATATAATTTTTGTGACAAAGATGTGGTTGTTGCAAAAAAAATTAGATTCCCTCTTTTTGCTCTTTTCTTTTTTTAATTTATTATGATAAAAATATTTGCTGCAAAAGTCAATATTTTTTTTATGATAAAGACTTATTTGTTACAAAAAAAAAATTAGAATCCCTCCTTTTGTTCCCTCCTTTTTTTAATTTTTTATGACAAAAATTATTTTATCATAAAAGCTATTATATATATATATATTTTAATTTTTGTTGAAAATAAGCTATACAAAATAGTATCATTTTATTTGCAAAGCATTAAAATGATGTCATTATAAAAAATATTTAATTTTAAATATTTTTATGACAAAATATTTTGTCATAAACAGTTATTATATTTTTTATTTTTTGAAAAATTTATTTTGCAAAAATTATTAAAAAATTAAATGTTAAAACAAGTTCCATAAAAAGTAAAGAAAATTTTAGTATTACTTTATGTAATATTTTTGAAATATTTGAAATTATTTTTTAATATAATACTCTTTTTTTTAGATGTGTATAATTTAATTTTTTAAATTTTTTGATACCAATTATATAGGAAGAAATAAATTTTGTCAAAAAAATCAAATGCTATAAAACTTTAGTGGCTCAGCTAAGATCACGTTCATCGACTTATTATATGACATAGAATATCTAGCCGAAGAATTTTACACCAAACAGGATCGAAATAAGTTTATGCGAGTGAACCGTTGGGCTGTCATGTTGATCAAATTTTGATTGATTATAACTTTTATATATGATGATGTTTTGGATCGATTAAAATTTGCTTTCTATGTATTTTTTCGAGGTCTACACTGTAGTAAATAGGGTGAAACCCAGTTGAGGTCATTTTCGAGATCAAATTCCATGTTTCAGCTAATTTTGGATCTATTTTTATATTTGAGCCCTATTTTGATAGTTTTTTCTATTCTAGTTACATACAGCATAATACTAAAATCTTCCATGACAAAATAAAGTTAATTTAATGAACTAAAAAATATAAATTTTAGTTTGATATATTGACTATATTTATATTTCTAGATTCTTTTTTATCTAGGAGAGGTCGTGGTATATCACGATGCATAGTAATAGATAAGAAAGTCAGTAAGATTGTCACTTGTATACTTCATTATTATATTAGTGCATGAATTATCTATATATGCTTTGCTATCTGTATTTTAAAAGATAATATTTGGTTTAACTTTACAGCTTGAGCATAAGATGAGGATTAAATTTAGTGAAGGAGAATGTATATCATTAGAGAATGATAATGACTTTGCAAAAGGAGTTGGATTTATTGTTAAGATATGTATACTTCTTCATGCGGTATAGGAAGATAAAAAGAAATCCCAGAGGAGCCAAAAAAAACTTATTATCCACATTTGGAGGTTATTATAATTTTTATATTACTTATATTCATTTCTCACTTAGTTTTATTATTAACATATAAAAAAATTATTTAAATGATATTATCATTAATTATTTCAAAGATGGTTTGAAATTGTGGTTGGCTGGCTCCATATGTGAAGGAATGTATTTACAAAGCATTCCAAATCTATTATAGGCATTGGAGAAACACACTCAACAAGGAATATAAGAAGCTGATGGCAAATTAAAAGAAATAAATCTATAAGAAAAATCTTCATATTTAGAAGTTAGATTAGAAGATTGATTTTCAGTGTGTGATTGGATAGAGGATGATAACTTTAAGATAGTAACTTATATGTAATATATTTATATATTTTTTATATTTTTATTTAATTTTTTATTTATTTTTATAGAAGCGATCACAAACAAACTCAAATAATCATTTGCAACTCCCATGCAGTCATATTTCGAGCTCTAAAATTTTTCTTAGTCGACTTCAAAAAATAGTAATATAATATTTTTATCACTTTTATATTTTTAAAATATTTAATTTACATTAAGATTAATGAATTATTTATTTTTTATTCTAATTTTACAAGAAGAATTCAAGTACGGTTGATCTCTTCAAGGATACACATACAAAGAAGGGTGGTCAAGAATTAATCAATAAAATTGTTTAGTCAAAATTTATAAGTATAAGTGCACTCTTCTTTTATTTTTTATGTATAAAAAAATTATCTTGAGGTCTAAATTATTTTTGAAAACTTCATAGGATGAAATGAGTGAATTAAGACAACAACCTTTGGAGGAAAGAATAGATCAAAGGTTAGAAAATCAGATTTTGGTTAGTGCACTTGGCAAGAAGTTAGGATATGTGAGAGGAATGAGATATGATATCAAAATTGAAAGTTTAAGTTCGTCCTATGTATTAAGCTTATGTGATAATGAGCTCAGGAACCGACTTGTTACTATGGAGTTTCAACTAAAAAGAGCCAACGAAAAGATTGCTAAAGCCAACAAGAAGATTGCCACACACGAAGAAAAAATGAAGATTTATAAAAATCAATTGAAGAAATTACAGCAATTCATTAGAGAGATGCAGCACAGTCAGGCTTAGTAGTCTATTTTTCTGATAGCAAAGTTACTTATTTACTATCTCTTAGCTATAATAATTTGATTATTATAGTTGTTGATTATTTGTGATGGTAATTTGAAAATTAAAAGTTAATGTGGTTG